>NC_051232.1:231993-234493 GCF_015220715.1 Pygocentrus nattereri | reverse complement strand
TTCAACTACTGAGAGCATTTGATTATCTGTATGTGGTGTTTCTACAGTAGCCAGTGCTGATTTAGAAGGCCAGCTGATGACCCCCGCTAAATACAGCCCATTACATGACTGAGAATGACAGGACTCACCCACGGAGCACCGGACTGGACCAAACAACTGCCTCAGCGCAGACGCGTGGCTGTGGGAACGTGGGCATTAACTGGAGCACTGTGTCATCAGGAAAGGCTGAAGGCTTGTACAGCGTCGGCGTCCGTGACCAATTTCATAAACGCTGAGTCTGGATCCGACGCCAAAGCGCTGATGCTGACAGGACGGACCGGAGAGCTGAATCTGGAGACTTAGTGCCCGAATTCTGCTGCTTGGTTTAGCTCCTTAAACGGCCGTTCGCACATGTCTATAACCCGGGAATCGCTCTTTCACTTCACGGTGAAGTCCCTGAATAAGAAGCCTTACTATGTAATAAGCCTGGGATTTGGGTTTATATACAGAAGAAATTGTGGCGTGTACAAAAGTCTGGACACCCTCCCAGTTATAGTGTTTCAGAACTTAATGAGCCCTCTAGGCCTTAATTCACATGCCAGGACTAATTAGGAAGGTTAAGAATAGTCGTCAGGAATTTGATGGCGATTCCGAGGAGTAAAATACAGTAAATTCTATGACTCTTCAAACTTTGTGCTGACAGTCAACAGCCAGCAGATCCTCTGAGCGGCTGGCTGAAGACCTGAAAGTGAAGCTAACAGATGCTTACGGGTCAGAGGAGGCTACTTCCAGCTCCAGGTTCCACTGTCGAAACGGCATTAAGCAGTGGCAGTTAAGGGGAACTGTGGAGGTAAAAGCCCGACCTGCTGGCCAGAAAGGCAAACACAACTCAAAATAAACACAAACCACTCCAAATCCTGAGAAAATAAGGCGTCATTTCAAGAAACCTCACAGCTTATGGTGGTATAATCTTAAATCTTAGAGGTATGTGTGAAAGTTTGTGCACCCCTGGCTGAATAACATATTTTTCTGCTTTTTGAAGTGAAAAGATATTAAACCCTCTGCCGTAACCTGTTACAGTAACGTTCTCTTGCAAACGTTAAAAAAATGAGAATTAAAAACAGGTCATTGTGGCATGCGCAGCACTCTGGAAACCTTCGAGTTTTAGTGTTTTAGAACTTAAGGAACCCTCTAGGCCTTAATTCACTTGTCTCCTCTGTCCTGCTTCTCAAGGCAAGCAGATCTAAACTCAGAGGAGCTTCTCAGCCTCGCCAACAGAGGGAAGATCAGACGAAGTCCAGGACACTGAAGAGAAGAAGGAAGGCTTTCCCCCGACGTCCGACTGATGTTCACCGGGACCAGAGATTATCTGGGAGATTTTATGACGGTAAGACTGTAAATGACTGTGTCCCTGATTGTAAATGACTGTAAAAGATGATAAATGACTGTGTCCCTGGCTGTAAATGACTGTGTCCCTGGCTGTAAATGACTGTAAATGACTGTGTCCCTGGCTGTAAATGACTGTGTCCCTGGCTGTAAATGACTGTGTCCCTGGCTGTAAATGACTGTAAATGACTGTGTCCCTGGCTGTAAATGACTGTGTCCCTGACTGTAAATGACTGTGTCCCTGGCTGTAAATGACTGTGTCCCTGGCTGTAAATGACTGTGTCCCTGACTGTAAATGACTGTCCCTGGCTGTAAATGACTGTAAATGACTGTGTCCCTGACTGTAAATGACTGTGTCCCTGACTGTAAATGACTGTAAATGACTGTGTCCCTGGCTGTAAATGACTGTGTCCCTGGCTGTAAATGACTGTAAATGACTGTGTCCCTGGCTGTAAATGACTGTGTCCCTGGCTGTAAATGACTGTGTGCCAGACTGTAAATGACTGTGTCCCTGACTGTAAATGACTGTCCCTGGCTGTAAATGACTGCAAATGACTGTGTCCCTGACTGTAAATGACTGTGTCCCTGGCTGTAAATGACTGTAAATGACTGTGTCCCTGGCTGTAAATGACTGTAAATGACTGTGTCCCTGACTGTAAATAACTGTGTCCCTGGCTGTAAATGACTGTAAATAACTGTGTCCCTGACTGTAAATAACTGTGTCCCTGACTGTAAATGACTGTAAATGACTGTGTCCCTGGCTGTAAATGACTGTGTCCCTGACTGTAAATGACTGTGTCCCTGGCTGTAAATGACTGTAAATGACTGTGTCCCTGGCTGTAAATGACTGTGTCCCTGACTGTAAATGACTGTGTCCCTGGCTGTAAATAACTGTAAATGACTGTGTCCCTGACTGTAAATGACTGTGTCCCTGGCTGTAAATGACTGTAAATAACTGTGTCCCTGACTGTAAATAACTGTGTCCCTGGCTATAAATGACTGTGTCCCTGGCTGTAAATGACTGTAAATGACTGTGTCTCTGACTGTAAATAACTGTGTCCCTGGCTGTAAATGACTGTAAATAACTGTGTCCCTGACTGTAAATGACTGTGTCCCTGGCTGTAAATGACTGTGT
>NC_051232.1:211993-214493 GCF_015220715.1 Pygocentrus nattereri | reverse complement strand
GTCACACAGCTACTTTTTAAAGATCTTCAGCGTTCGTGCTGCTTTAGCTGGCAGCACTGAAACCTGGTCCATGTTGGCTTCGCTGAGTGAGGTGTGGCTCTGGCTTTAAGGACCAGGGTTAAAATAATAGGACTGGCAGGACTGGAGTGGATTATATTTAGCCGTCTGTTCTGTTTCACGTCATGATGTTGTTTCCGTCTGTCCAGCGCAGCTCCACTGGATTAAGTCCAGCAGAGACGCTCCTCTGGACTTCACTCGAGGACTGAGAGCTCCTTTAGAATGACCATTCCGTAATAATCAGGAAAAGTTGCCAGAAATCCAGTCGTTCTGGAAAAGCACCTCTGAAATGTAAATATTATTTCCGCTAGGACGAAGATTATATATATGCTATTATCATTTACTGAACATCAGATCAAATAAAGTCCAGTTCAGTCCAATTTCACCAACATTTACTGAACATCAGATCAAATAAAGTCCAGTTCGGTCAGATTTCACCAACATTTACTGAACATCAGATCAAATAAAGTCCAGTTAGGGCCGATTTCACCAACATTTACTGAACATCAGATCAAATAAAGTCCAGTTCGGTCCAATTTCACCAACATTTACTGAACATCAGATCAAATAAAGTCCAGTTCGGTCCGATTTCACCAACATTTACTGAACATCAGATCAAATAAAGTCCAGTTCGGGCCGATTTCACCAACATTTACTGAACATCAGATCAAATAAAGTCCAGTTCGGTCCGATTTCACCAACATTTACTGAACATCAGATCAAATAAAGTCCAGTTCGGTCCGATTTCACCAACATTTACTGAACATCAGATCAAATAAAGTCCAGTTCGGTCCGATTTCACCAACATTTACTGAACATCAGATCAAATAAAGTCCAGTTCGGTCCGATTTCACCAACATTTACTGAACATCAGATCAAATAAAGTCCAGTTCGGTCCGATTTCACCAACATTTACTGAACGTCAGATCAAATAAAGTCCAGTTCGGTCCGATTTCACCAACATTTACTGAACATCAGATCAAATAAAGTCCAGTTCAGTCCGATTTCACCAACATTTACTGAACGTCAGATCAAATAAAGTCCAGTTCGGTCCGATTTCACCAACATTTACTGAACGTCAGATCAAATAAAGTCCAGTTCGGTCCGATTTCACCAACATTTACTGAACATCAGATCAAATAAAGTCCAGTTCGGTCAGATTTCACCAACATTTACTGAACATCAGATCAAATAAAGTCCAGTTCGGTCTGATTTCACCAACATTTACTGAACATCAGATCAAATAAAGTCCAGTTCGGTCCGATTTCACCAACATTTACTGAACATCAGATCAAATAAAGTCCAGTTCGGTCCGATTTCACCAACATTTACTGAACATCAGATCAAATAAAGTAGTTCACTGGGATTTGAGTATTTGGTGGTGACTCTAAATGGTGTTAATGGTGAACAGTGATATGAATGGTGACTCACCGCAGGTCCACTGGGCCCAGCGCCGGCCGACAGGCTGGCGATGGCAGGTTAGTTTGCTGTATGTGTAATCGGTCAGTCTGACCGGCTCTGCTTGGGACCAGTGATGGTTCTTTTCTGCTGGCGTGTTTCAGACAGCAGGCTGCGTTTGTGCTTGGATGCGGTTCTGTCTTTGTGGGCGAGTTCTCTCGCTCGTGAACGAAACCCACGGCCACAGCGGATCCGTTTCCGCAGAGCTAATCAGAGCCGCCGGGCCTGGCCTGCTGCCTGGAGCTCAGCCAAGGCGTCCAGGCGCAGGAGGCAGGGCGAGCGCTCTCCGGTTAAAAACGAACGCCTACTTCAGAGCAGATGGAGAGCTAACGACGGCATGACCAGCGCAGCTTCAGCGGTCAGCGCTTCCATGTGGAAATGTCTGGCTAATGTAGGACCTGCAAAGCTCTGGATAAACACTAGCCCAGGTTATAGAACCACAGCAATCAACATATTCATGCGGTTAAAACTCCCCCGTCTTTGCCAAGTGGTTCGCTCCACTGAAAGGAAAGCCAGTGTGGTTCCTGGCTGGTGGTGCAGCCCACTAATGATTCAGAGAGCGTGTTGGGGGCAAAACAGAGGCTGGGGTGTAATGGAGCCATGAGACTGATACAGGCAGCAATTACATTTACTGAATATCAGGATGTGAGGCCATTCATGTTCCATATGCATTATAAATATATAACGTCCTCCACAGGAGTCTCTGTGTCACCGACCGTCATCGGTGTTCCACATAATAAAGGAAACACCGGAGACGTTTTTAATGAACAGAACAGCTGCTGCAGAACATCAAACCACACGCTGTCCATCAGGGAACGTCCACTAAAATATGGAATTTAATCCATTTGGATTCTGTTTTTTCACAGTGACCTCAGAATAAAGTCGGTCACACCAGTGATGTCAGCTAGAAGATTCATATGAGATCAGGAGCTGAATGAGAAGATCTCTGAGAACTGAGAGACACAGTGGACTCACCATGAGCTTT
>NC_051232.1:171993-206993 GCF_015220715.1 Pygocentrus nattereri | reverse complement strand
AGTCTTGGTTCCTCTTGGTTCAGCTCTTCCTTTGCGCCAGTAATCAGGACTCTGGCTCTGGGTTTTGGAGAGCTGGTTTGGGATGTTTGTAGAAACTGAGCTAACAGGTCTGTGGAGGCTCCTGGAGGCGGTCTGCTGTGACCCACTCAGCGGAACCCTCGGGTAACGGCCAGTTTAGCTTATGACTAGCTGATGAGGCGGTGCACCTCTCAGCACCTCACAGCGTTTTTCCTTCACCAGAGCCGTGAGAGAGACGGCGTCCTCCTCCGAGCTCATATATCATGCAGTTACTGATCAATACGGCAATACGACTGTTTTCTCCTCTCAGCTGCCGGAGAGACGAGTTTTCCACGGAGTCGTCCAGAGAAACGCTCAGCTTTGAGTTCATGAGTTGAGAAACGGTTGGAACCGTTGTTTTTCGTGTTATTTACGATGTGTTCAGTGCATTTTATGATCTGTTCACCCACGACTAGAACACACACTACACCCACTGTCCATCCCATCAGCTCCTCTGACCGGACAGTCTCACTCTGTAGCTCTGCAGCTACAGACTGTAGTCCATCTGTTTCTCTGCACCCTGTTCTTCATTGGTCAGGACCCCCATGGACCCTCACAGAGCAGGTACTACTTGGGTGGTGGGTCATTCTCAGCACTGCAGTGACACTGACGTGGTGGTGGTGTGTTAGTGTGTGTTGTGCTGGTGCGAGTGGATCAGACACAGCAGTGCTGCTGGAGTTTTTAAACACTCTGTCCACTCACTGTCCATTAGACACTCCTACCTTGTCGGTCCACCTTGTAGATGGAGAGTCAGAGACGACAACTCATCTGCTGCTGCACAGTTTGTGTTGGTCATCCTCTAGTCCTTCATCAGTGGTCACAGGACGCTGCCCACAGGACGCTGCCCACAGGACTCTGCCCACAGGACTCTGCCCACAGTACGCTGCCCACAGGACGCTGCCAACAGTACGCTGCCCACAGGACTCTGCCCACAGTATGCTGCCCACAGGACTCTGCCCACAGTATGCTGCCCACAGGACTCTGCCAACAGGATGCTGCCCACAGGACGCTGCCCACAGGACGCTGTTGGCTGGATATTTTTGGTTGGTGGACTATTCTTATGTCCTAATGGACATCTCCAGTAGCACTGCTGTGTCTGATCCACTCGCACCAGCACAACCACCACCACGTCAGCGTTAATGCAGTGCTGAGAATGACCCACTGCCCAAACAGTACCTGCTCTGTATATATTTATATGTAGTGGTGAAACAGTTTGAGTTGTCCTGTAACCCCTTGTTTCCAGTTTCCAATTGTCTTTACCACACAGACAGATTCAGCGTCAGACTCACAGCTGGTTACCAAGAAATCCAAAGAGAGTGTTTGATGCAGAATGTCAGCAGAAATTTATTATAAATAAATAGAAGTACAAAATGAAATATGCAGTGGTAACATGAAGTCTGTATATATCGCATTAATAACTGTTAGGTGAGCCCAGGGTAGAGTGAGGTTGTTTTGGCTAACTGGCCCCAATGGCAGCAGCCTTCAACAAGCAGAACTGGGGTCTGCCTACTGAGTACCAACTGAGTATCAACTGAGTACCAACTGAGCACCAACTGAGTACCAACTGAGTATCAACTGAGTACCAACTGAGCACCAACTGAGTACCAACTGAGTATCAACTGAGTACCAACTGAGCACCAACTGAGCACCAACTGAGTACCAACTGAGCACCAACTGAGCACCAACTGAGTATCAACTGAGCACCAACTGAGCACCAACTGAGTACCAACTGAGCACCAACTGAGTACCAACTGAGTATCAACTGAGTACCAACTGAGCACCAAATGAGCACCAACTGAGTACCAACTGAGTACCAACTGAGTATCAACTGAGCACCAACTGAGTACCAACTGAGCACCAACTGAGTACCAACTGAGTACAAATTGAGTATCAACTGAGTACCAACTGAGTACCAACTGAGTATCAATTGAGTACCAACTGAGTATCAACTGGCGCACCAACTGAGTACCAACTGAGTACCAACTGAGCACCAACTGAGTACCAGCTGAGCACCAACTGAGCACCAACTGAGTATCAACTGAGCACCAGCTGAGTACCAACTGAGCACCAACTGGGTACCAACTGGGTACCAACTGAGTACCAACTGGGTACCAACTGAGTACCAACTGAGTATCAACTGAGCACCAACTGATTCACAGGTTTCATTCACAGGTTTATAGGGTGGCACCCATCACCTCTAGAGGGTGCACACTCACAAAGCCAACAAAAAAGACAAATATGAACAAAACATCACAACACTTAACTGTGGCTCGTACACTCCGGCCCCTTAATTGATCTTAAATCCGTTAATTTTAACATGAACAAAAGGAGCCATAAAGACTAAATCACTGGCTTAAGGTGCTACTCTCTGAATGGAATGAGTGATAAGAATAAGTATACGTTATAGCATGAAGGTGTGTGCATCATGATTTGGGGCTGATTCTTAAACAGCCCATTTTCAAGTTCAAGTGCAAAGGGTCCTCACACCCTCAAGATGCATCATCAGTAGGGGGATGTCCCACTTTGGAGACCACTGTAGCACCACTGTCGTGGAAACTTCTCGCACCAAAACTAGTGATACTAGCCACATGATAACAGCAAGTAGCCCCTGACTCAAATAAATTACAGAAAGTATACATTCAAAATTTAGTGACTTATGCATTTACATAGGACATCTTAAGTGAGGTTCTTGGAAAAAGCGGGTTTGGAATAAAAGAAATACTGGATCAGGATCAGCCAGTCATGAAGCTTTAAGTCTTTAAGCCTCAGTCTTAGATTAAAAAGTTGGTGTTGTACCATCTCTACTTCATGAGTCCCGGTTCCATCACATGTTAATGAGGTCAGTTAAATTCTTTCTAGTGTAGCTGCTTAGCCTGATTTTTTGTTGCCTGCAGGAAGAAACTGACCCAAAAACAATATTCCATATCTCACCAGCCTGGAGGCTTCATTAGGTTTTTAGCAGTGTCTTAATTGCAGTTTTCTCTTTGTGGTGAGGAGTGGAATAGAGTTTATCCAGCTGCTGTGGTGAAGCATTTCCTTATCCAGCTCTAAGTTTCTGTAAGCTGTGGTTAAAATGTTCAGCAATATTGCAATATTTTTGAGGGTTTGGGGGCTTTCCATTGGATTGTAGTTGGTAAATTCAGGAATATTACAATATTCTTTGAGCTATATAGTAAATGTTAGGAATATGGCAGTATTCTTTGGGTTTTGGTTGAAATATTTAGGAATATTACCCAGCATTGTTTGGATTTGGCTGTTGTGGGGGATATTCTTTGGATTTTTGTTGATATATTTAGGAATGTTACAATATTGCAGCATTTTTTGGATTTTGGTTGAAATGCGTAGGAATATCGCAACATTCCTTAGGCTTTTGGTTGAAATGTTCAAAGATATTAAAGTATTCCTTGGATTTTGGTTGAAATGTTCAGGAAAATTACAGCATTCTTTGGATTTTAGTTGGAAGACTTAAGAATATTGCAGCTTTGTTTGGTTGACATGTTTAGGAATATTATATTGGAATATTGAAAATTCTTTGAATTCTTTGAATATCCTTTGAACTGTATATATTACAGAATATTACAGTGCTCTTTGATTTGTAGTTAGAATTTTTAGGAATGCTGCAACATTCTTGTTAAGGAATATTACAGCATTCATTCAGTTTAAGCTGAGATCCTCAGGAATATGACAACATTATTTCATCTGCAGTTGGACTTTTCAAAAACACTACAGTAATTGTTTGGATGTAGAGTGAAGTTTTCAGGAATACACCAGTATGCTTTGATCTGTGGGAGGAATGTTCATGGATACTCTGATAATCTTTGGATTTTCAGTTAGAGGTTCCCATATAGTTCTGCTTGTAGTTGAAATGTTATGGAGATTTCATGTATTTCCTTTTATAAATGATGAAATATTCCAAATGTCTTTCAATGCTCAGCTTTTATTCTCATTATTTCCACATTTCCTCTCAGAACAGTTACGCCAAGAGCCTGCAGCTGGATTTAGACATCCGCTTTGCTTTCAGTTTAGCACCTGCTTCCTTTTGGAGAAGCACAAAATCTGCCATTTCTTTAATTCGGTCATCAGTTCATTCCACATCAGCTTTTGCTGGTCTTATCCTGAACCGTCATGTAGACCAAATAGAGAAATTTGAAATGTAGAGAAACATCAGGTTTAAATGTTTAATATTGTTTCAGTAGCTAGTAATTTGGGAATGTCGAGGAATTTTGCTCAGTCTTTTCTCTCAGATGGACGATGTTGACTGCAGAGTGGACGTTTCTCTCTCTGCATGTATATGAGTGTGTGTCCCTCTGAGGGTGAGAGTGAAAATGAGCCAGTAATGAATGGGAATCACACAGAGCATGCTCCGGGTTCCTCAGCTGTCGCTGCGCTCGAGTGGGCAGGTGTCTTCACAGCTATGTTAACACACATGTCCATGCTGGAGCCTTGAGAGTGCCCTACTAACATCAGCGGTCAGGACGGTGTTACTACAACAATGCAAAACATCACCATTTAAACATAGTATTATTACTATTATTATTATTATTATTACTGTTAACACTAACATATATCCTTTTTAAAGGCACAGCAACAAAAACAGCCGGTTTAATTCCGTTCAGTTCTTCAGTGACGGGATGAAGGCAGGTTGAAAAAATGGCCATGTCAGAAAATGATAAATGCAGAACTTCGTAAATGGACGTTAAAAAATAAGATATAAAAATATGTATAATTTTAAGAACAAGACCAGTATGAATAATTGCTTAGGCTTCAAGCTCAAGGCCTTTATGTATTACATACATAAAGCATATTCCGAAATTCCAGAACACTAAGGTTTGTTGAAATTTTTACAAGTTTTTGTAAAGTTTTACAATATTCTTTTGATTTTGGTGTAAATGTTCATGAATATTGCAATTTTCCTTAGATTTTGGTTGAAATATGTAGGAAAGTCAGTGTTCTTCAGATTTTGGCCAAAAATCTTTATTTGATCTATAGCTGTATTTTCCTGTTGGCTGAAATGATTAGGAATGTGATATTCTTTGAGATATAGCTGGAATTTTCAGGATATTTACAGTACTCTGTGGGTTTTGTTTGAAAACTTTAGAAACTGTACAATATCCTTCCGATTTCGGTTTCAATATTCAAGAAAATTACAATATTATCTGAATTTTAGAGGAAATGTTTAGGAATTTTATAGTATTCTATGGAGTTTGGGTGAAATGTTCAATAATATTACAATATTCTTTGGGCTTTGTTTAAAGTGTTTAGAAATTTTACAGTGTTCATCATATTTTGGGTGAGATGTTTAGGAATTATACAGTAGTCGTCGTATTTTGGGTTAGATGTTTAGGAATTATACAGTAGTCGTCGTATTTTGGGTTAGATGTTTAGGAATTATACAGTAGTCGTCGTATTTTGGGTGAGATGTTTAGGAATTATACAGTAGTCGTTGTATTTTGGGTTAGATGTTTAGGAATTATACAGTAGTCGTCGTATTTTGGGTTAGATGTTTAGGAATTATACAGTGTTCGTCGTATTTTGGGTTAGATGTTTAGGAATTATACAGTACTCGTCGTATTTTGGGTTAGATGTTTAGGAATTATACAGTGTTCGTCGTATTTTGGGTTAAATGTTTAGGAATTATACAGTAGTCGTCGTATTTTGGGTTGGATGTTTAGGAATTATACAGTAGTCGTCGTATTTTGGCTTAGATGTTTAGGAATTATACAGTAGTCGTCGTATTTTGGGTTGGATGTTTAGGAATTATACAGTAGTCGTCGTATTTTGGCTTAGATGTTTAGGAATTATACAGTACTCGTCGTATTTTGGGTTAGATGTTTAGGAATTATACAGTGTTCGTCGTATTTTGGGTTAAATGTTTAGGAATTATACAGTAGTCGTCGTATTTTGGGTTAGATGTTTAGGAATTATACAGTAGTCATCGTATTTTGGGTTAGATGTTTAGGAATTATACAGTAGTCGTCGTATTTTGGGTGAGATGTTTAGGAATTATACAGTACTCGTCGTATTTTGGGTAAAGATGTTTAGGAATTATACAGTGTTCGTCGTATTTTGGGTTAAATGTTTAGGAATTATACAGTAGTCGTCGTATTTTGGGTGAGATGTTTAGGAATTATACAGTAGTCGTCGTATTTTGGGTTAGATGTTTAGGAATTATACAGTACTCGTCGTATTTTGGGTTAGATGTTTAGGAATTATACAGTGTTCGTCGTATTTTGGGTTAAATGTTTAGGAATTATACAGTAGTCGTCGTATTTTGGGTTGGATGTTTAAGAATATTACTATATTCTTTGAGCTGTAGTTGTAATTCTGTGTTGGCTGAAATGTTTGGGAAGATTTTATTGAGTTTTGATTGAAACATTTCATTAGTAAATTATTCTTTGAGCTGTATTTGTGCTTTTCAGGACGTTTACAGTACGGTTTGAGCTTTAGCTGAAATGTTTCTGAATTGTGCAGTATTCTCTGGATTTTGGTTGGAATGCTCAGTTATATTACAGAACTCTTTAGGCATCGGTCGACACATGCAGGGATATTTTAACGTTTGTTGAGATCTGGTTGAAATGATGAGGAATATTATTATAATCTTCAAGCTGTAAATAAAACATTCAGAGAAATCCTGATTTAAAAAATGCTCACATGCACAGACTTGTGGACCACCAGTGTAAAGCCGGAATACCCTCAGGGTCCATGTGTTTGGAGTAGGACTGCTGATGTCCTCTGTTTAAATCCCTGTGTTTGGTAATGTAAAGCAAGAAATGACCCTTGATCAGCAGAATGTCCGGCATTGGTGCACACAATACGACCGCTGGGGTCGTGTTTAACAAAGCGCTGAGAGCAGCGAGCTGATCGACTCGCGGCGTGCGTCCTCCACACCCACCTGAGCCCCCTTACAGACACAGGTGGACACGTCTATCTGCCTCTGAGGCTGTGAATGTAAACATTACTGCTTTAGTAATGCATAACGCCTGCCTCTGTGTCTTACTCAACTTCTGGCGCTGCTGTGAGTGGCAGCTTTCCAGCAGCTGCTAAATTTCCTGCAGGATCAATAAAGTGTCTGTCTGTCTGTCTGCCTGCCTGCCTCCCTGCCTGCCTGCCAGCCAGCCAGCCGACTAGCAGCCAACCAACTAGCAGCCAGCCAGCCGACTAGCAGCCAGCCAGCCGACTAGCAGCCAACCGACTAGCAGCCGGCCAGCCAGCCGACTAGCAGCCGGCCAGTCAGCCGACTAGCAGCCAGCCGACTAGCAGCCTGTGTATTTGTTTACCACGTAATGATATCAGTAATTTGAGTTTTGTGTTTTAGTTAGCTCTGTTCATCTTGCAGCTTTGTTTGTTTCGCGTACGTTCTGGTCCAGAGATTTGATGAACCTAAAATATTTGCTTGGCTGTCAGGTCTTCAAATCCACAGTGAAATGCTGTTGATTGGAGTTCCTGTTTGTGTTCATATTGCAGGAAGGTGTGTTCTTGTTCCGAGCAGCACTAAGAGGAGATCTCCATTATGAATGCAGGTATGAAGCCCCACATCTTTCACATTCATAACAAATTTCATACCGCTTACTGTAGCGCCGGGATATTGTGGTAACAAGAAAAGTGCACCACCAAAATCCAGAAAAAAATACATGAAATCAGTTGAAAAAGATTCTGCATAATTACATGGTTGAGATGTAAGGAGTCATTCAGAGTGGTTAGGTGTTTCTAAGGTTGTTGGTTTCTTGAAGTGGCACAGTGTTAGTTTCCCTGCTCACCCCAAATGTAGTTAGTCAGACAGGACATGTTTGTGCCCGATGTTGCTTCTTTTGTATGGACGTTTTGAGATGTAGTGACCAAGTAAAGGCAGTTTATACCTCCCTGCTTAGCAAGTCTGTAAAATGGAAAAAGATCCTGTTGTTTTGCTATATGATACACTTTTGTCTATGTTTATGCATAATAGTGTGTCATAAAGTGTTGGAAACCACAC
The DNA here is from genome assembly GCF_015220715.1 of Pygocentrus nattereri. Lineage (NCBI taxonomy): Eukaryota > Metazoa > Chordata > Actinopteri > Characiformes > Serrasalmidae > Pygocentrus > Pygocentrus nattereri. Next base: position 198,967 of record NC_051232.1, on the reverse strand, counting down.
GAGAAGGTCTGTCGGAGTTTACTTTAGAACTTGACATAGTTTGACTCTAAACACAAGAGTCTAACGCTGTTGAAAGAAAACTTTGTTTCTCCAAAATGGTAACTTTACATGAGAAGGAAAAAAGATACTTAGCTTTTAATGTAAGTCAGTGGAACCAGACGTCTTTCCAACTCATATGAGGCCATTTGTTTTGGTCCATTCTTTATGATATTTATACAAAATGTAAAGATCAACAGGCCTTTTCAGATTATCCCAAAAACTTTTTAAAAATGACAAAAATGGAGATACGAGGTTTTGTTTTGACGGCAGTGATAAGCTTCCTTTACTTATTAGCTACATTAGCCTCGTATCTCTAGCACAAAACTAAAGTAGCAAACTTGATGTAGCAATTATGTCTTGGCTGGTCGACTACATTTGGGGTGAGAGTTTGCTTTACTGATATTCACCCAATATTATCATCATCAAAGAATTTTTGTACTATTTCATTTCAAGAAATGCGTGATCTATATCACTAGGAAATTAATCTGAATGTTATCATGAATTTCCTTCAGATTCAACTTTATTCTAAGAGTTTAAGGAGCTGTATTACAAAAACATCCTAATTCTGCCATCCTGTAAACATATCAGCTTAAGTTAGGGTTTCATTTAGGACAGTAGACAGAACAGAGAGGTATTTTCATAGATCATTGTCTTTTTTTAACTCTGGATGGGAAAAAGGTAAAATAAAACTTGTCAAAATATCCTAAATAGTGTCCTTTAGACCTTAACAGTGTCCTTTTAAGATTCCTTGAATGGTAGTATAATAAGTTTACTGCGTTTACTTGCATAGTGGCATTATATTTTTTAGATGTGCAACACCTCATGGATAAGTCACTCACTCACTCACATTCAGCAGGCTGAAGGTTCTCCACAACACTAAAATAGGCCGTGGTGCTTGGAATAAAATAAGGAAGTTTCTGTAATACAGAAACCGCTTATCTGGGTCCGGGTTGCAGGGGCAGCAGTCTAAGCAAAGAGGCCTCTCCCCCTCCACTTCCTCCAGCTCTTCCGGAGGGATACTGAGGCATTCCCAAGACAGTCGAGAAATATAATCCCTCCAACGTCCTGGGTCTTCCCCGGGGTCTCCTCCCTGTTGGACATGTCTGGAACACCTCCCTAGGGAGATGCCCGAACCACCTCAACTGGCTTCTCTCAATGTGGAGGAGCAGCGGCTCTTCTCTGAGCCTCTCCTGTATCACCGATCTTCTCACCCTATCTTTAAGGGAGAGCCCAGCGACCCTGCGGAGAAAGCTCATTTCATCCGCTTGTATCCATGTTCTCGTTCTTTCAGTCACTAATCAAAGCTCGTGACCATAGGTGAGAGCCGGAACGTAGATTGACTGGTAAATTGACAGCTTCGCCTTGTGGCTCAGATCTCTCTTCACCATGACGGACCGGTATAGGGTCCACATTGCTGCAGATGCCGCACCAATCCGCCTGTCAACCTCTTGCTCCATTCTTCCTTCACTCATGAACAAAATCCCAAGATATTTCATTTCAACTCCTCCACTTGGGGCAAGAATTCACTCCTGACCTGGGTAGAACATTCCACCCTTTTCTGACTGAGGACCATGGTCTCAGATTCAGAGGTGTTGATTTTCATCTCAGCCGCTTCACACTCAGCTGCAAACTGGTCCAGAGAGAGCTGGAGGTCCCAGCCTGATGACGCCAACAGGACTACATCATCCGCAAAAAGCAGACGTGAAATCCTGAGGCCACCATACTGGACACCCTCCACCACTTGGCTGTTCTGAGAAATTCTGTCCATAAAAGGTATGAACAGAAACGGTGAAAACGGACAGCCCTGGCGATGTCCAACCCTGACTGGGAACCAATTCGACTTACTGCCGGCTATACGAACCAAGCTCCTGCTCTGTTTGTACAGGGAATTAATGGCCTGTAACAACGAGCCCCTCACCCCTTACTCCCAAAGCACTCCCCACAGGATCCCCCAAGGGACGCGGTCAAATGCCTTATCCAAATCCACAAAACACATGTGGACTGGTTGGGCGAACTCCCACGCACCCTCCAGGACCCTGGTGAGGATAAAAAGCTGGTCCAGTGTTCCACAACCTGGGTGAAACCGGCATTGTTCCTCTTGTAGCTGAGATTCAACTATTGGTCAGACTCTCTTCTCCAGTACCCCTGCATAGACCTTGCTGGGTAGGCTGAGAAGTGTGATCCCCTGATAGTTGGAACATACCCTCCAGTCCCCTTTCTTAAAAAGTGGGATCACCACCCCGGTCCGCCATTCCAGAGGGACAACCCCAGATGTCCATGCGATGTTGCAGAGGCGTGTCAGCCAAGACAGCCCTACAACATCCAGAGCCCTCAGGAATTCTGGGCGGATCTCATCCACCCCAAGTGCTCTGCCACCAAGGAGTTTTCCAACCAACTTGGCTACCTCTCACAGAGTGATGGACAGACCCTCACTCAGATCTCCAAGCTCTGCCTACTCTGGGGAAGGATCGTTGGTGGGATTGAGAAGATCCTTGAAGTATTCCTTACACTGTCCAATGACGTCCCCAGTTGAAGTTAGCAGCCCCCCAGCCCCACTGTATACAGTGTTGGTCGGGAACCGCTTTCCTCTCCTGAGGCACCTGATGGTTTGCCAGAATCTTCTCGGTGACTGTGGATTATCTTTCTCCATAGCCTCACCAAACTCCTCCCACACCCGAGTTTTTGCCTTAGCAAACGCCAAAGCCGCGACCCACTTGGCCCTTCGGTACCCATCTTTTGCCTCCAGAGTCCCTCAAGCCAACCAGGCCCGATAGGACTCTTTCTTCAGCTTGATGGCTTCCTTTACCCGAGGTGTCCACCAACGCGTTTGGGGATTGCCGCCACGACAGGCATCTATGACCTTCCGGCCACAGCTCCGATCCACTGCATCGACAATGGAGGCACAGAACAGGGCCCACTGGGACTCGATGTCACCAGCCTCCCTCTGTATGTGGTCAAAGCTTTGTCGGATGTGTGAGTTGAAGATATTTCTGGTAGGTTCCTCTGCCAGACGTTCCTAACAAACCCTCACAATTCATTCGGGTCTGCCATGTCTGTCCGGTATTTTCACCCGCCATCTGATCCAACTCACCACTGGGTGGTGATTGGTTGACAGCTCCGCTCCTCTCTTCACTCGGGTGTCCAAAGCACATGGTCACAAATCCCCCTCCAGCACCCCCACCAGGGTCTCCAAGAAGGCCAGGTACTCCAAACTGCCGTTCATTGCATAAGCACAGACAACAGTCAGAGCCCATTCCCCGACCCGAAGGCACAGGGAAATAACCCTCTCATCCATCGGAGAAAACCCCAATGTACAGGCACTGAGCCGGGGAGCTATGAGTAAGCCCACTCCTGCCCGACGCCTCTCACCCTGGACAACTCCAGAGAGGAATAAAGTCCAACCTCTCTCAAGAGAGAGAGTCTGTTCCAGAGCCCCTGCCATGTGTTGAGGTGAGCCCAACTATATCTAGTTGGTATCTCTCAGCCTCATACACTAGCTTGGGCTCTTTCCCTGCCAGAGAGGTCACATTCCATGTTCCGAGAGCCAGTTTCAGTAGCCGAGGATCGGAACGCCAAGGCCCCCGCCTTTGGCTGCCACCTGATCCACATTGCACCGGACCCCCATAAGTGCCTCTCCCATGGGTGGTGGGTCCATGGGAGAGTGGTCCCATATGGCTCTTTTGGGCTGAGCCCAGCCGGGACCCATGGGTAAATGCCCGGCCACCAGACATAATAATTCATTATATTGCCATATCACTGTAAAGGCTTGACTGATGTGCTTGTGTTACTTTTCCTAGTAAAGCTGTAATTGTGGCGGTTTAACGCTCTGCTGTAGTTTATTATAAATCTACTGTAGTTTATTATAAATCTACTGTAGTTTATTGTATAAATCTACTGTAGTTTATTGTATAAATCTGCTTTAGTTTATTATAAATCTACTGTAGTTTATTGTATAAATCTACTGTAGTTTATTAGAAATCTACTGTAGTTTATTGTATAAATCTGCTGTAGTTTATTATAAATCTACTGTAGTTTATTATAAATCTGCTGTAGTTTATTATAAATCTACTGTAGTTTATTGTATAAATCTGCTGTAGTTTATTATAAATCTGCTGTAGTTTATTGTATAAATCTACTGTAGTTTATTGTATAAATCTGCTGTAGTTTATTATAAATCTATTGTAGTTTATTATAAATCTACTGTAGTTTATTGTATAAATCTGCTGTAGTTTATTGTATAAATCTACTGTAGTTTATTATAAATCTACTGTAGTTTATTGTATAAATCTACTGTAGTTTATTATAAATATACTGTAGTTTATTATAAATCTACCATAGTTTATTGTATAAATCTGCTGTAGTTTATTATAAATCTGCTGTAGTTTATTGTATAAATCTGCTGTAGTTTATTATAAATCTGTCGTAGTTTATTGTATAAATCTACTGTAGTTTATTATAAATCTACTGTAGTTTATTGTATAAATCTACTATAGTTTATTATAAATCTACTGTAGTTTATTATAAATCTACTGTAGCTTATTGTATAAATCTGCTGTAGTTTATTATAAATCTGCTGTAGTTTATTGTATAAATCTACTGTAGTTTATTATAAATCTACCGTAGTTTATTATAAATCTGCTGTAGTTTATTGTATAAATCTACTGTAGTTTATTATAAATCTACTGTAGTTTATTGTATAAATCTGCTGTAGTTTATTATAATTCTGCTGTAGTTTATTAGAAATCTATCGTAGTTTATTGTATAAATCTGCTGTAGTTTATTATAAATCTATCGTAGTTTATTGTATAAATCTACCGTAGTTTATTATAAATCTACTGTAATTTATTGTATAAATCACGTTTACTTTGTACTGCATTACCTCATTTCTGTGTTTCTCATTGTTTAATATTAAGCTTTTTTATTAATCTCATATTTTAATTCATGTGTTTTCAGCAATGTACATTTCTTCTTCTTCTTCTTATTATTATTATTATTATTATCAGTATTATTATTATTATTATTATTATTATTATTATTATAATACACTTATTTTTTATTTATTTATTTATTTATTTATTTATGGGCTTTACATGGGAAGCATTTCAGGTTCTGTTGCTGATGTGCTAATGCTAATGTAATGCATGTGCTTTGCTTCTTCTTCATGCTTTGTGTGTGTGTGTGTGTATCTGTGTGTGTGTGTGTGTCTGTGTGTGTGTGTGTGTGTGTATCTGTCTCTGTGTGTGCGTGTGTGTATCTGTCTGTGTGTGTGCGTGTGTGTATCTGTCTGTGTATCTGTCTCTGTGTGTGTATCTGTGTGTATGTGTGTATCTGTCTCTGTGTGTGTATCTGTCTCTGTGTGTGTGTGTGTGTGTGTGTATCTGTCTCTGTGTGTGTATCTGTCTGTGTGTGTGTGCGTGTATCTGTGCATGTTTGTGTGTCTGTGTGTGTGCATGTGTGTATCTGTCTGTGTGTGTGTGTGTGTATCTGTCTCTGTGTATGAGTGTGTGTATCTGTGTGTGTGTGTGTGTATCTGTGCATGTTTGTGTGTGTGTGTGTGTGTGTGTGTGTGTAAACACACTCCAGACAGCGGTGGACGAGCTCGTAAAAGTGTGTCGCTGTCTCTCACTCTCTGGCCCATGAAGAGAGTTCAGAGTTACCCCAATCTGAACACCTGCTCCACAGGTACTGATGCCACCACAGACCCAACACACACAGCCTGCACACACTGACCACCATGGTGCTGTGCAACAGTCAGAGCCCCTAACGTCCAGCCAAATCAGCCCACAGCGCTGAGGGGTCTTCTCACAGTGGAAGGATGGACAGAAACACCTGTGGATGTTTTCAGATCTGAAGCAGCTTGATGTTCTCCTCTCTCAGTCGTGGGCTGGAGGTCAGGGATCCAGCCTCGTGACCGGAAGGTCACCGGTTTGATCCCCAGAGCCGACAGTCCATGACTGAGGCGTCCTTGAGCAAGACACAAACCCCCAACTGCTCCCCGGGTGCTGCGGATTGGGCTGCCCACCACTCTGGGCAAGTGTGCTCACTGCCCCCTAGTGTGTGTGGTGTTTCACTGCCCAGATGGGTTAAATGTGGAGGTGAAATTTCCCCGTTGTGGGACTAATAAAGTCACTTAATCTTAATCTCTCAGAGATCAAAGCTTTAGTGCTGTTTATCTGATGGGGGCAGTTTTGGGGTCGACCAGCTCTTCCAGGTGGTTGTTAGGAGCCTCGCTTTCACTTATTTTCATTTGTTTGTCTTCTGATAAGTAAACTGTGTTATTTGTGTGGCTGTTTAGACGGAAAGTTAAATGAATGAAAGGGGACCTGACTTTTGCATAGTCCTCAACTCAGGACTGGGTGGCGGTTCCACTTTAGGGATAGTAACGTCTGGAAATGTCTTTTTTTTTTTCTTCACCACACTGGAGTGTTGAACTCTGTGTGTCTGAGATCCGCTTATCTTCATAAAGTCTCCGTCAGTGTTCCTAAGCATCTGTTTTCTACACGTTTCCTTCACTTTCCTGTCACCCGTCTGTAATAAAGCTGCAGTAATTAGCAGATGAGTGTATAACCTTGTATTATAAGTGCACTCTGTCAGCAGTTCACCGCAAACCTCTGACCCCGTGATCTCTCTGGTTGTGATGCATTATATCTGTGTTATTTGTCCACTTGTCCCTGATACTTCCATTAGTCCCATATTTTCTCCACTAATCTTAGATCCTTCCTTTGGTCCCAAGTAGCTTTCTCTGGTCTCAGATACTGCCATTGATCCCAAATGCTCCTTGATCCCAAAGGGAAATCTATTTCCCCAAATGTTCATTATACCCTGGTCCTAGATAGCTTCTCCACGTCCCAACCAAAATCCACTGGTTCACTTTGGTCTCAAAGAGTATCCTTTGGTACCTAATGTTCCTGCTGGTTCCATAAACTCCCACTGGTCCCAAATATCCTAAATTGGTCTCAAATACTGCTGTTGGTCGTAATATCTTCTGTTGATCTCAAGTAGTATTTACTGGTCCCAGATACTCTCATTGGTCTCAAAGTGCCTCCACTTATCTCAAATTTTCCCATTGGTTTCATATAATGCTGGTCCTAAATACTCCCATAGGACTCCACCGGTCTCATGTATCTTCTGTTGGTCCCAAAGAGCATCAACTGGTGTTATATACTCTCATTTGTCCCATAAGATTTCAATGGCCCAAATATCTTCCATCGGTTTCAAATTCGCGTCATTCCCAATAGGCTCCATTGGTCCTAAATATTATTTATGCTCCCATATGCTTGTCCTGGATAGCTTCTCCAGGTCCCAGACAGAATCCAGTGGTCCAGTGATCCTCCCTTTGGTCTCAAAGAGCATCCTTTGCAACCTAATATTCCTATTGGTTCCATAAACTCCCACTGGTTCCAAATAACCTCCATTGGTCTCAAATAGTCTCTGTAAGCCTCAGATGTTCTTCATTTGTCTGAAATACCCCCACTGGTCTAAAAGTGTCCTTCATTGATCTGAGATACCACCACTGGTCCCAAAAAGTAATTTTGGCTGATGCTGAAAAGTCCTTGAACAATCTTTACTGGCTGCCTGCCGACAAAATGGACAGACCCCCCTCACAGCGCACAGCAGCTACTGGAGCAATATGATTCTTTTAAACGGGTCTTTGGTAAAAATGGGTTAGGGTTAGGGTTTAGGGTTAGGAGCCAAGTTGCACTTGAGAGCCATTCATTTTATCATTGTGCCCTAAATCCCTAAATGTGTGTATATATATATGTATATATAGTCATGATTGTCAGCAAGTCTTCATCAACATTGTTAATTCTGCATTTGAGACCCAAACATGGAGCAGGACCTTCTTCTTGAGCATGTGCTACTGAAGTATAGAGGCATGAAAACTCTTTTTTTAAAGATTAAATTACTCCACGTATATCATTTAAAGACTTTCCTAAAGCTGTGCGTCCAAGGTAAGAACAATTGAGATGTCTCTATTATGTTGGCAAGAGCAGTTTCTCAAACGTAATCATTTAATAATCGTAATCATAAAGCCTAATTCTCCCAGATTTCCAGACAGTCCTAAAGCGTTGCTAACATCTCCAATGTGAGATCAGATTCGAGCTGTGTTCAGCGGTTGGCCTCCCGAGTATGTAGGCATGCATTTTATTACCTGTGTGAGATTTACGAGTCAGATAAATCTAAAACGAGAGTGTTTGTTTGGTTAACTAGGCCACATTGCTGGCTGTTTAGGTCTTATTTAGATGTCGTTCTGATGGTGGTGATGAAGATTGGGCCTCATTAGGAGCGAGTGGCCTCACTGGAATGGCTGAAATGGGTTTTAGTGTCTGTAAAGCTGATTAGTAGCACTTGCACTCTCCTACTCATTTCCTGTCTCTCCTGTCCTCATGTTGTGCCTCATGTACCTCGAGGCGGTATGAGATTCATGTTCCACATCTACATGAATCATCTGCTTCATTTGTCTTTTCATTCTTTTCTTCTATTGTAGCTTATTGTCCCGACATTATTCTATAATGTTTCTCAAGCTCTGTTGAACAGGGGTGCAGTGTGATGTATTGATCTATTTATAAGTAAAAAAAAGTAATATTCAATAAACTATGCACTCGTTTTTGGCCGGAAATAATACTCCTGGGCCTTTTTGAAATCTAAAAATCCACTTAAACCAGTTCCCAGTGGACTACCATGTTAAAGGGGCCTACAACTAGCTGTTAATACGTTATTTGTATTTGTAACATTACAGAGGGCAGAATTGCCTCAGTCAGCCTCATCAATGTGACAGAATTTCCTTTTGGTATTTTCATCCATCAATGTTCTCTCACTACAATACCCAGCATGCATTGTGCAAATACATCATATAACAATTGGGAAGCCCCATGCAGCTTAATCCACCCCAAAGCCCATTTAGTTTTCAAAAGTTCTTCCCACCTTCAAGATGCATCACCTGTGGGATTTTCTAGTCGTTAAACTAGACAATCCCACTTTTGACACCACTGTGGCACCACATGGTAACATTTTGCTGGGTATATTCTGCTACTGTGTAAACACTTCCTCCAGTTAAATTTGAGTATTCAGTGTTTTTTTTATAAATTCAGCAGTAGTACTAAATAAATGAATCAAATAAATTTGATAAAATTGCTGTAATATCAGTTCTTTAATGGAGTTTTTGACAGGAGCTCATTTTACATATGTTCTCTTTTCTCCAGGTAGTGAAACTCACTCCGCAGACTCTGGTAAGTTTGATTGTGAGTGAGGGTGTGTGTCTGTGAAAGACTTGAGTTTGGGAATCTGTGATTTATATGTGCAAATATGCAAATATTTAGTCAAATTCCATGCTTTGTTGATGACGAGTGAGCAGGTTCCCTTCAAGGAGCTTAAATATGGCATTTCTGTTTATTGGCTGAGTTTGACATATTGGGAAACAATAAGAACATGCAAATATGAAAGGTGCCATAACTTTTGCACAGACCACACAGGACCGGATTCTCTGCCAGTTTTATGGGAAATCTAAATGGCTGATTTGACTCGTGGTGTGAATTTTGCTAGAAACACTGAACTAATTTCAAATTTAGTATTGTGTTGTGGCCGATCTCCTTCTGGACCCTCTCCATGTGTCCATTTACTCGTCCGGTTGCTGTGTAGCAAATGCTGACTGTCCGCCGTTATTTCGGCCAAGGTTATTAGCTGTAAGCTGGCGTTTCTTTGAATGTACTTTGCATTTGAAACTCCAAATATATTCAAAAGATGTGGGGGAATCTGTAAACCGGAGACTGGGAATCTGAGAGAGCAGAGGATGCCCATTCCCAAAGCCTAATGTGAATGTCAGCCAGCCAGTTTAAAGAAAAGGTCAAAGTTACATCAGCCTTGTGGGTAGAGATCTGAAAACTGTCTACTTCTGATAAATATAAGGATATAAGGTAAGATATAAATGAGCACCCCGCCCACCACTGAGGCAGTACGCCTTTGCTTAGGGTGCTTAATGGTTTGGGTTCATACATTCACTGCTTTTTTCGGTCACTGTACATTTCAGCTGTCTGATTTTATTTGTTGTCTTTATTGGATTCATGTTTCCCACAGGCCACAGCAGCCCCACCACACAGTACTAAAGTATTTTAATATCAGCCCATTTCAGATTGCACTACGCTACAGTTCCCAGCACGCACTGCACCATAAGGTGCTTCCACACAGTCATATCACCAAAATGCATTTCACCTGCAGGTCAAGCAACATAAACACTGAACGTCAGCTCAGCAGCTCAGAAACTGAGCCCGAGTCTTAATGAACCTGCAAGAAAAAGAGAATATCCGGGTGTCCAGGTCGAGCAGATGGATAGGTTTAACAGGCTGAGACCCCGAGGACGTGTAAGGTGTCAGTGTAATATTTCAAGGTCTACTACAAGTGTCTGTATTTTACTGTTGAAATATTTGCATATTTTGAATGAACAGTGACCGGTTTGGGTCACAGCACAACATTCATTCCTTTTTTTTTTTTTCCCCCGTTTCTGGCCCACAGACTTGAGAATTTTTAATGTGGCCCTTTTCCTGGTTAAGTTGGACACCCCTGCTCTATAATGTTAAGTCATACTTTTTTTAATCCCACAAACGAGGAAATTCCACCTCCGCATTTAACCCATCCATGAAGTGAAACACCACATACACTCTAGTGACCACACACACACACACACACACACACACACACAAGGGGGCAATGAGCACACTTGCCCAGAGCAATGGGCAGCCCTATCCACGACGCCCGGGGAGCAGTTGGGGGTCAGGTGTCTTGCTCAAGGACACCTCAGTCATGGACTGTCAGCACTGGGGATTGAACTGGCGACCTTCCGGTCACAGGGCCAGTTCCCTGACCTCCAGTCCACGACTGCCCCCAGTGTTGCATTGATTGCTGGGTTTATGTTAAAGTTAATAATCTTGCTGTTTTTTTGTCTCTACTGGAAAAAGCAGTGTAATTATAGTGGTGACCTGGCTAACACTGCGGTCAGTGTGCTGTCATTGTACTGGTGCATAGCCACCATGTAACCTTCTGTGATGTCATAAAAAGTGCCCTAACCACCCAAACAAAGGTAGCCAGGAAGGGGTCCACCAAACATTTGTGCCAAGGGGCCAGTAACGTGGTCCAGGCCTGAGGCAACATGCTAAATTCAGCAGATCAACAGTAAGTCAGTGTTAAACTGTGTCTGTATAAGATGTGTTGACATTTTCACTTAGTAAATCAACAAAACATGGAACTTTAACTGTGTTCTTGTGCTTCCTGTTGGGTCTTAATAAAGTGTTCACTGCAGAACTACAGAGTGGTCCTGAATGGTCAGTGGGGCTGATAAAATGGACAGTGAGTGAAGAAATAGGAGGTGGACTTAATGAATTGGGTTTCTGTCGGTTATAATTAGCCCTCCGGTCCGTTACTGATGGTCCTGTTTATGGGGCAGGTTGTATAACTTTCACCTGCTGCGGTTTTAGTTAATTAACCCATAAACGACAGGTGCTGGACACAGAGTTGGCATCTGTACAGTATTAAATAAACTTGTATGATTATTATTATTATTATTATTATTATTATTATTATTATTATTATTATTATGAGTATTAATCAAATTGTAATATCATTGTGTGTATGTTTAGATGGCTGGCGGTCACGTAGCGTAACGGAGGGCTTCAGGAACGGTGATGCCAGCAGCTCATCTCTGGCAGCCAAAGGCTTCCGCAGCGTCCGACCCAACTTGCTGGACAAGAAGTCCCCTGTCCCGGTAAACTACACTGAACGCTCAGGGGCTCTTATCCCACACCCCCTTTTTAGGGTTACATATGTTGCTGTTTGAAAGAACCAAACCAACCAAACATGCCACTCTGCAGCAATCTTGCCTCAACCTCACTGCTGGGCTTTAGTTACATTTAGGGCATCGTTTGCCTTCAAGGAGGGGGGCAATTATTATCATCCCCCTAATTCTACAGTGATATGAAGCAGAAGTCAGATATTCACGAGAATATCATTTGAATTTTCCCGTTCCACCTTAAACGGAGTAGCAGATACATTCTGGAGCTTCAGGTGTCAGAACTGCTGGACTATTTAAGGTGGAACGGGAAAGTCACTAATAACAGAATCATGTTGGATTTTGAGAAGCGACACTATGTCTTTATATTTCAATCTAAGACCAACGGAAATTCAATGAGCTGCTTGATCTCTGAGCTTAAGCAAAGCTCAGAGTGCAAAAGGCAGGCGTGGATGGGCTGTCCTGCTGTCAGGTGCTTTTGGAGGGAGTGTACAGCTCAGTAAACAGTCAATGTTTGCTGGTAACTGGTTCGTTTTTTGCAGCTGTGGGCAAAAAGCGATGGTACACTGGCAATTCTCCAGTTAGTATTTGTCGGATAGAAGGAAACACAGCTCACCCGTTTTGTCCCGTGGTCGGTGTAGTTTAGTGGGTATATAGCGGTTGGTGTAGTGTAGTGGGTATATAGCGTTTGGTGTAGTGTAGTGGGTATATAGCGGTTGCTGTAGTGTAGTGGGTATATAGTGGTCGGTGTAGTGTAGTGGGGATATACTGGTTGATTAGAGTAGTGGGTATATAGCGGTTGGTGAAGTGTAGTGGGTGTATAGCGGTTGTGTAGTGTAGTGGGGATATACTGGTTGGTTAGTGTAGTGGGTATATAGTGGTTGGTATAGTGTAGTGGGTATATAGCAGTTGGTATAGTGTAGTGGGTATATAGCGGTCGGTGTAGTGTAGTGGGTATATAGCGGTCGGTGTAGTGTAGTGGGTATATAGCGGTCGGTGTAGTGTAGTGGGTATGTAGCGGTCGGTGTAGTGTAGTGGGTATGTAGCGGTCGGTGTAGTGTAGTGGGTATGTAGCGGTCGGTGTAGTGTAGTGGGTATATAGCGGTCGGTGTAGTGTAGTGGGTATGTAGCGGTCGGTGTAGTGTAGTGGGTATGTAGCGGTCGGTGTAGTGTAGTGGGTATGTAGCGGTCGGTGTAGTGTAGTGGGTATATAGTGCTTGGTATAGTTTAGTGGGGATATACTGGTTGGTATAGTGTAGTGGGTATATAGTGGTTGGTATAGTGTAGGGGGTATATAGCGGTTGGTATAGTGTAGTGGGTATATAGTGCTTGGTATAGTTTAGTGGGGATATACTGGTTGGTATAGTGTAGTGGGTATATAGTGGTTGGTATAGTGTAGTGGGTATATAGCGGTTGGTATAGTGTAGTGGGTATATAGTGCTTGGTATAGTTTAGTGGGGATATACTGGTTGGTATAGTGTAGTGGGTATATAGTGGTTGGTATAGTGTAGTGGGTATATAGTGGTTGGTATAGTGTAGTGGGTATATAGTGCTTTGTATAGTTTAGTGGGGATATACTGGTTGGTATAGTGTAGTGGGTATATAGTGGTTGGTATAGTGTAGTGGGTATATAGTGGTTGGTATAGTGTAGTGGGTATATAGTGCTTTGTATAGTTTAGTGGGGATATACTGGTTGGTATAGTGTAGTGGGTATATAGTGGTTGGTATAGTGTAGTGGGTATATAGCGGTTGGTATAGTGTAGTGGGTATATAGTGCTTGGTATAGTTTAGTGGGGATATACTGGTTGGTATAGTGTAGTGGGTATATAGTGGTTGGTATAGTGTAGTGGGTATATAGCGGTTGGTATAGTGTAGTGGGTATATAGTGCTTGGTATAGTTTAGTGGGTATATAGTGCTTGGTATAGTTTAGTGGGGATATACTGGTTGGTATAGTTTAGTGGGTATATAGTGGTTGGTATAGTGTAGTGGGTATATAGTGGTTGGTATAGTGTAGTGGGTATATAGTGGTTGGTATAGTGTAGTGGGTATATAGTGGTTGGTATAGTGTAGGCGGTATATAGCAGTTGGTATAGTGTAGTGGGTATATAGTGCTTGGTATAGTGTAGTGGGTATATACTGGTTGGTATAGTGTAGTGGGTATATAGTGCTTGGTATAGTGTAGTGGGTATATAGTGGTTGGTATAGTGTAGGGGGTATATAGCAGTTGGTATAGTGTAGGGGGTATATAGCAGTTGGTATAGTGTAGTGGGTATATAGTGCTTGGTATAGTTTAGTGGGGATATACTGGTTGGTATAGTGTAGTGGGTATATAGTGCTTGGTATAGTGTAGTGGGTATATAGTGGTTGGTATAGTGTAGTGGGTATATAGTGCTTGGTATAGTTTAGTGGGGATATACTGGTTGGTATAGTGTAGTGGGTATATAGTGGTTGGTATAGTGTAGTGGGTATATAGCGGTTGGTATAGTGTAGTGGGTATATAGTGCTTGGTATAGTTTAGTGGGGATATACTGGTTGGTATAGTGTAGTGGGTATATAGTGGTTGGTATAGTGTAGTGGGGATATACTCGTTGGTATAGTGTAGTGGGTATATAGTGGTTGGTATGGTGTAGTGGCTATATAGCGGTTCTATAGTGTAGTGGGTATATAGTGGTTGGTATAGTGTAGTGGGTATATAGTGGTTGGTATAGTGTAGTGGGTATATAGCGGTTCTATAGTGTAGTGGGTATATAGTGGTTGGTATAGTGTAGTGGGGATATACTGGTTGGTATAGTGTAGTGGGTATATAGCGGTTCTATAGTGTAGTGGGTATATAGTGGTTGGTAAAGTGTAGTAGGGATATACTGGTTGGTATAGTGTAGGGGGTATATAGCAGTTCTATAGTGTAGTGGGTAACCCTTCTGCCTTCTACGCTGTAGACTGGGGTTCAGTGCCCCACCTGGGTAAACACCTTGAACTGTACCAATACGATTTCTTGGGTAAGACTCCCAACACTGCGTATGCCTGCCTGTGTAAAATGATCAAATTGTAAGTCTCTCTGGATAAGCGCGTCAGGCAAATGCTGTAAACATTTGTTTGTTTGTTTATTATTGCACAACACCACTATGAACAGTGGAGGGTAATTCCAAACGAGTCATAATCTTACCAGAGTTAGGTTTATACGTTACTGATAACCATTATAATTGGCCAATATGTTATTTATGTAATACATTGCATTTTTTGCATCTTGTATTTCCTACATACAGTTGAACATGTAAACAGTCAATCACCATCATATTTCTTATTAATTTATTCTAAGGCTGTGATTAAACATTATTTAGTGTAGTTAATCATGATTACTCACATTTGATGCTAACATTCACACGACAACAGGAGCTGTAATAATAATGTATTGTTTTATTTAACATGTGAATCTTAAATACAACAATGCATTGTTGTTATATATTTTAGAAAAGATCTATAAGCTCTTTGTCAGTGGTATGAGAATATCCCACATCTCCAGATGTTCCATTTAATCCATAAATGTGTTGTTATACTTTTAAGCTGAACCTCTTTTAAAAAGCTTCTAAAATTAGTCTTGTTATTATTCACAGGCCACAGGTTTGATGGGATTCTAAGTTCTTTAGGAAGAGCACTCCGTTCCTGAAAGCCACCACGGGGGATATTTTAATGAGATTTTTGTCACTCCTGCTTTCAGGCCTCGCATTAAGGAACGAGAAATGATCTCACCTTGACTTTTTGTCTCTAGGACAATGTGCCGTGTCTTCCAGTGCTAATGTTTTCCGTTTCCTGATTGGCTCCCCTTTGTGTCGATCAGGTCCCGCTCCAGCCCCCTCGGAGAGAGAGCTATCACATGACACCTAATCCTCCTTCTTACAGCTCCCTTCCGATGCTCTCCAGCCCCTCCGGTTCTTACACCATCAAATCCAGCCTCTCTTCCACATATTCCTATTCCAAGACCACCCGCACCACCACATCTACCGCAGACCACTCTCCAGAGGCTAATACTAGTGCTAACAGTTATATCACCCAACTCCTGGAGCACAAGGTCCCATCTCTCAAACTAGGAAGTAATAAAACCAGAGCCAGCCCACCAAACGTCAATGATAACGCAGCAGATCCTAACATGGCTAATGCTAATGCTACTAAAGTGAACACAGTTAAGACTACAGTGGCTAATGCTAATGCTACTAAAGTGAACATGGCGAACGTTAAGTTAACTAATGATAGGACTACCACAGCAAACACTGTGAACCTTAGTCACCAGGAGCCCAAGGAGGCCACACCCATTACTCCCCCTAATCCACCACCCTGCCGTGAGTCCACCTTAGCCACTCCTACACACACAGCCTCTCTCTCCATCCAGATAGCCCCGAAAGGCTCGGGACCGCAGGCTGGATCCGTAGCTCCATCTGCAGCCAAACCCGAAGACGAGGACCCAGTGTCCAGCCCCGTAGTCCCTCCAAGACCATCAGCTGATGTCCTGGTACTGCAGCTCTTTAGTCTTACCTGTTTCTAGTCAACAGATTTTGTCGACCAGCCGCTGTCGTTACTGCATGATCTGTCCAAGAGCACCTAACAGCAAAAATGAGTACATACAGACGTCTGTACCTGTTGTGCCTGTGTGTCTTGACCCCTCAGGAAAAGCCAGGGTTAACATTCTTTCTCCTCCCACAGCTCCATTTGCGCATTCCTAGCATGGTACAGCCCAGCTCTTCCACAAGAAACATGGTGTTTCACTTCCTGCCCTCTCGCTTGGCCGTGCGTTTGCTCTAATCTCTTCTTTCCCTTCCCTTCCTCCCTCCTATCGTCACCCCTTCGTCAGCTTGACACCTCCCCGCCCAGAGGGGGTGCTGCAGTTTCCGGTCCTCCATCACCTGAACCATCAGCCCGCCGGTTACCCTTCAGCCGTGCCAGTCAAGACTCACCTGACTTCTTGTCCGGGCTCCTGCCCAAAGCCCTCTCCCCGACGCCCTATGCTTCCCCGGAACGCTCTGGGCTGGTGCCGTCTCCCGTGGCATCGCCACTAACTGTGTCGGCGCTAAGTCACTATTCCTCATCAACTGCCGTCCTGGAGGAGCTGCAGATCTGTGGCTTGGACTCGCCCCTGGCTACGCCCACCCCTTCCCCCACTCTCAGCCACACCTCTGTCATGCCTGACAATGGCCCCGCCCTTCCCACCCCAGCAACGGCTGCAGATGCTAACGTAACTATCACGCGACCCCGCCCCCTTTGCTCAGTTTTCCTGTTGCATTCGTCTAACGTTTGTTGCAACATCACTAACCTGTTCATTCCTGCCAGCCTGTGAACGTTTACTACACGTTGCTACAAGTGTTAAGTCTCTTGGCTGCGTCCAGCTCACGGCTTCTGTCTGCTCTGGATTGCTTATTGTTCCCTTAATGCTTATGTGGTTTGATCAAATCTGTTTAGAGTGTCTGTTTATTTGCTTGTTTGTCTTTCATCCTCAAGGTTGGACATTCGAATGTAGTAACCTACTTTAGTCATTACTTGAATTCAGTGTCGACCACTTACTCACAAACCTTCAGCAGCCTGTTGTCTACAGGCTTTATAACGCTTTCTCTTTTCTAGTTGACTTTTGTTGTTGTTGCACTTCTGAAATTAATGTGTTGGAACAGTTTCTTTGTATGTTTCCTGTTTTCGAGTGTCCAGATCAGTTATCAAAAATGAAAATTTATGGACCAGAGGTGGGGAGTCAAATTGCACAGTGACTGACTCTCAATTTGACTCTGACTTGCCCTTAACTGAGTAGCGACTCGACTTGAACCCATAACTTGAGACTCGTAATATTTTATCTATAGGAAAAAACTCAAGCACAACAAATTAAATTAAGAGTGCCGTCTCAGAGACTCAAAACTTTACTCTTACTTACATCTCAGAGACTTGAGACTCAACTCCTACTTACGCCTCAGAGACTCAAAACTCAACTCCTATTCGCACCTCAGAGACTTGAGACTAAACTCCTATTCGCGCCTTGGAGACTCGAGACTTAACTCCTACTTACACTTCAGAGACTCAAGACTCAACTCCTATTCGCACCTCAGAGACTCGAGACTTAACTCCTACTTACACCTCAGAGACTTGAGACTAAACTCCTATTTGCGCCTCAGAGACTCGAGACTTAACTCATACTTACACCTCAGAGACTCAAGACTCGACTCTTATTCGCACCTCAGAGACTCGAGACTTAACTCCTACTTACACCTCAGAGACTCGAGACTCAACTCCTACTTACACCTCAGAGACTCAAGACTCAACTCCTACTTACACCTCAGAGACTTGAGACTCAACTTCTATTCGCGCCTCAAAGACTCGAGACTTAAGTCCTACTTACACCTCAGAGACTCAAAACTTTACTCTTACTTACACCTCAGAGACTCAAGACTCAACTCCTATTCACACCTCAGAGACTCAAAACTTTACTCTTACTTACACTTCAGAGACTCGAGACTCAACTTCTATTCGCACCTCAGAGACTCGAGACTTAACTCCTATTCGCACCTCAGAGACTCAAGGCTTAACTCCTACTAACACCTCAGAGACTCAAGACTCAACTCCTACTTACACCTCAGAGACTCGAGACTCAACTCCTACTTACACCTCAGAGACTTGAGACTCAACTTCTATTCGCGCCTCAAAGACTCGAGACTTAACTGTTATTCGCACCTCAGAGACTTAAGACTTAACTCCTACTTACACCTCAGAGACTCGAGACTCAACTCATACTTACACCTCATAGAGCCTCAAGACTCAACTCCTATTCGCACCTCAGAGACTCGAGACTTAACTCCTACTTACACCTCAGAGACTCAAGACTCAACTCCTACTTACACCTCAGAGACTCGAGACTCAACTCCTACTTACACCTCAGAGACTCGAGACTCAACTCCTACTTACACCTCAGAGACTTGAGACTAAACTCCTATTTGCGCCTCAGACACTCGAGACTTAACTCCTACTTACACCTCAGAGACTCAAGACTCAACTCCTATTTACACCTCAGAGACTCGAGACTTAACTCCTACTTACACCTCAGAGACTCGGGACTCAACTCCTATTCGCCCCTCAGAGACTCAAAACTTTACTCTTACTTACACTTCAGAGACTCGAGACTCAACTTCTATTCACACCTCAGAGACTCGAGACTCAACTCCTATTCGCACCTCAGAGACTCAAAACTTTACTCTTACTTACACTTCAGAGACTCGAGACTCAACTTCTATCCGCACCTCAGAGACTCGAGACTTAACTGTTATTCGCACCTCAGAGACTTAAGACTTAACTCCTATTTGCACCTCAGAGACTCAAGGCTTAACTCCTACTAACACCTCAGAGACTCGAGACTCAACTTGTATTCGCACCTCAGAGACTCAAGACTCAACTCCTACTCACTCCTCAGACACCAGAGGCTTTACAGTGGTTCGCACTTCAAAGACTTAACTCTGACTCCTCAGAGACTCAAGACTCAATTCCAACATGCAGCCTGGTGATTCAAGACCCAATTCTGACTTGCACCAGATAGACTCAAGATTCAACTCCTGTTCGCACCTGAGAGACTTGATACTCGACTCTGATTTGCACCCCAGAGACTCAAGACCTGACTCTGATTTATATATTTCAGAGACTTAACTCCCATCTCAGAGACTCAAGACTTAACTCTTACTTTGCATCTTACAGACTTGAGACTCTTCTCCATTATGCACCCCAGAAATTCAAGACCCAACTCTGACTCGCACCTTAGAGGCTTGAGACTTGACTCTGACTCACACTCCAGAGATACTCGAATCTTGACTCTGGCTTCCACTTCATTGACTTGAGATTTGACTCAGATTCTCACATCAGATACTCAAGACTTGGCTCTGATTTGCACCCTAGAGACTTGAGGCTCAACTCCTACTTGCAAACCAGAGACCTGAGATTCAATGGTGAGAGACTCCACTCTAACTTGCACCTCAGAGACTTGAGACTTGACTCCGACTTGCACCTCAGAGACTTGAGACTTGAATCCTCAGAGACTGGAGACTGAACTCCTTCTTGCAAACCAGAGACCTGAGATTTGATGGTGAGAAACTCCACTCCAACTTGCACCTTGGAGACTTGAGACTTGACTCTGACTTGCACCTTGGAGACTTGACCCTTGAATCCTCAGAGACTGGAGACTCAACTATTAATTGCAAACCAGAGACTCAAAACTCGATTCTTATTCCAGAGACTCAAGACTGGACTCCGACTTGCATAAAGCCACTTGTGCACATCTCTGGTGTGAACTGAGTCGGAATGTTAACAGTGTGTTCCGCGGTTCAGTCCTTTGTGTCGCTTGTGAATTCTTATGTTGTCCTTCCATTCTGCTTATATTTGTCTTCTGACTCTCTGGTCTCTTCCTGCTTTGCTAACGCTGTAGTCCCACAGCTTTACCAGCCCGTAGACATGCCTGGTTAAACACCATTCACTAAATTGGAAACACAATTCCATCTCTTACATATACTGTTTGTTATGCTGTCCACAGAGTCAGATGGCAGTGAATGGAAATGCTCATTCCCAGAGGGCCTTCTCTCCTCCAGCGCACCCCCCTCCTCCACCAGTCCTTAGTCCAGGACTAGTGCAGATCCAGCAAACTAGACGCTCAGGTGAGTGGCCAGTTTCACCCTGACCTCCTGCACTAAAAGAGACTTCCTGCTGTGGTAAAATATATTCTTTAATCCACAAGAGGGAAAAGTACTCCAATGGTGAAATGTAATGACTCACTTACTGAAGTGGTAAAGTGAGAGTGTAGCATTATGGTATCTACAATATAGATTGGTTTTATCGGATGGTGAGAGTCATTAGAGGGAGATCTGCTGTAGTGATCAGCTGACTTTCCATTTTAGTGGTGAGTTCATTCATCTCTTTGACTACTTCTTTGTATCGGAATTAAATATATACCACTGTTTGTAGATGAGTTGGTGCAGTGGAGAGCGTTATCGCTTCATAGCAAGATGGGCCTGGGTTTGGTTTCCAGTCGGGATTCTTTCTGTGTGGAGTTTGCATGTTATCCCGCAGTCCAAAGACATGCATTCAGGCCCACTGGACATGCTAAATTGCCCCTAGGTGTGGGTGTATACATATGTCTGTCTGTCTGCCCTGTGATGGATTGGTGACCTTCAGCCCAATGTTTGCTGGGATAGGCTCCAGCGACCCAGAAGAATGAGTGGGTTAGATTGTGTGTTTGTAGAGATCATTGTTTATTGTCAGGTTTATTTTGTGACTCTGTTTACCTGTTGTTATTATTAAGTGCTGCCAAGTAATTTCTGACTTCTGGCGATCATATGGACGGTGTTTCTCCAGGTTATTTGGTCATCTGTTTCGGTCTTCAGGCTTCTGAATGTCTTGTTCATGATTCCCTTGATCATATCCACCCATCTTGTGGCTGGGCAGTCTCTTCCAAGAATACTGGCTTTCTCCAATGAGTTTGTTCTTCTCAGAACACGTCCAAAAAAAGATAGTTTGGTTACCTGGGCTTCGACTGAAAGGTGATGATTGATTTGGTTGAGGGATCAATCATTTGTTGTCTTTGCCATCAAATGTACTCTGAAAAGTGTTTAACACCAAAGTTTATAGGCATTAAATATTTCCCGTCTTGCAGTGACGCAAATCAGACATTATGTTGACCATCAGGGCA
Organism: Pygocentrus nattereri; assembly: GCF_015220715.1. Taxonomy (NCBI): domain Eukaryota; kingdom Metazoa; phylum Chordata; class Actinopteri; order Characiformes; family Serrasalmidae; genus Pygocentrus; species Pygocentrus nattereri. Next base: position 177,454 of record NC_051232.1, on the reverse strand, counting down.
CCGTGTCCTCAGTAACTCTGAGAGGATTTCAGCAATGAAACAGTCAGTAATCCAGTTCAGAAAACCACCATTCAGATCCTGTGTTTACATCCATTTATTACCCATTAATCTCCATTTAAATCCCCACAGCAATGTGTTTGGTATAAAACTTTCCCTCATGTCTCAAACCATCTTCTGACTGATAGCTAAAGAGAGTGGAGGGAGGGGTGGAGATATGGAAATAGGGCAGAATATGGCCTTGTCCCAACTACATTGAGCTCACTTTCCCTCTTTCCCTCAAAATCACACAAACTCATTTTAACAGATAAATAACAATGAATATCCAACAATAAATTATAAAATGAATCATATTTAGCCCTGTCTTTCAGTTTACATTGGGTTAGGGTTAGTACATTTCCAGCATTAAACGTATCTGAATCTGAAACGTATCTTAAATATGCAACTCAATTGTAATTAAAAATAAAGTGTCTTGCAGTGTATCAGGGTTTTAGCACTGAGTCTGAATCCAAGCAGACAGGAAATCAATAAAAAGCATGTCTGCCTTATGCTAATTTAATTTAATTTAATGCTTAATGATTCTTGCACTTTAAGCCCTCAGACACTCCAGACTAACACTTTCTGAAAAGGTGTCTGAGGTGCAACTTGTTTTCAAGATCTCTATAAGCAAAACATTACAAAATTTACCAAGCAATAGGTAACTTTTTGATGAAAAATGAGCTAAATTCATAAAGATACATCAAATTTCTGTTGCATTACTTGTCAAACAATGGCGTATCTGAGCAGCCCAGGGTCGCCTGAAAAGAGTAACATATGGCCTGTGTGACTGTCACATGTAAATACTTTGTAATTGACCCAAATGCCAAAAAATTCCCAAAAATTCTATGGATCTAAGGGTTAATGTCCAGCTTTATGATCCACAGAGAACAACAGAAAAGTGTCCAGCCTAGCAGACACTTTAAGCGCGGCAGCTTTAAATTCTCATGTAGAAGTGATTGCGATGGTTTATGATGGCAGATACCATTGAAGTCCATTCAGTTTATACTTTCCCATTGATCCAGCACTGCTCTTCCTGCCTGGTGATAATGGCTGTGTAATGCACGTCTTGTTAGCCACAGTGCTATTGGCAGCTTGCAGTGCTGTCCTGTCCAGTCCAGTCCTCGGGACAGGATGCATTTGCACCCATTAAGCTGGACTGGACCAATCGATACAGGAGCACAATGCGGATGGACAGAGACAGGCCGCTGAACCACCGCTTGGAGAAGATTCGTGCAAGGTCAGCACCCCACTGACGATTGCCACTGCTGGTCCATCCTCGGACCACCCAGTTTATCATCCTGCATACAAGCTCTAAGTAGTTTTTAATGTCCTAAAACAGATTTTAAATGCACAGAGACTTTTATTCATAAAATAAACTTAGACAACAATTTCAAACAACTGAGAAAAAAAAAAAGAAATGACTAGGCCAGAAATAAATTAATTTGATAGGGAATGTTATTGCTGATGCTGAGCTGGATTAAAACGATTGGCTAATTTATGAAGTACAAGAAAGAAGGAAAAAAAAGTAAGCTTGACTGTGAGTGGAAAATTAATGACGTTGAGTGGAATTTTGTCTATAAGCCTGCATAACCACTGGTGGACCATCCAGAAAACACTTTGCCATCAGCGGGCTGACAGTGGTCCTCTATTCACTTGCTGTCAAGGGTCAAGCAGCAACTTATGCTAAATCACAGATGCTAGCAAATATTTTAATCCAATATTGCTTACCTGGATGCAAACTTTGTCTCAGAAATCAGATAAATCTCCTTGTTAGTGTAGTGGCAAGTATCCCCATCTGTCACGCGGGAGACCAGGGTTCGATTCCCCAACAGGAGAGCAAATCGTGGGCTGGAGGTCAGGGAACCGGCTCTGTGACTAAAAGGTCTCCGGTTTGATTCCCAGAGCAGACAGTACATGACTGAGGTGCCCTTGAGCAAGACACCTAACCCCCAACTGCTCCCCGGACGCTGCGGATTGGGCTGCCCACCAACCTGGGACAGAGTCCCCACTGCCCCTTAGTGTGTGTGCTCACTAGTGTGTATGTGGTGTTTCACTGCATGGATGGGTTTAATGTGGAGGTGAAATGGGGCCCTCTTAATTCTAAAGAAATCAACAACAGCTGTTTTTAGCAGATGCTAACAGCCAGCAGGACCTTTGTTTATGCTGTTTGTACTGTTGATTCATACTGTGTTAGATATGTTAATGCTAAGTTGCAGATGTTGATGAGTATTTTAATCCAGTACTGCTTCATTCCATGGTCTAGATAGTGGTTGGAATAGTGTAGTGGGTATATAGTGTTTGGTATAGTGTAGTATAGTGGGTATATAGTGATTGGTTTATAGTGGTTGGTATAGTGTAGTGGGTATATAGTGGTCGGTATAGTGTAGTGGGTATATAGCAGTTGGTATAGTGTAGTGGGTATATAGCGGTTGGTATAGTGTAGTGGGGATATAGCGGTTGGTATAGTGTAGTGGGTATATAGCGGTTGGTATAGTGTAGTGGGTATATAGCAGTTGGTATAGTGTAGTGGGGATATAGCGGTTGGTATAGTGTAGTGGGTATATAGTGCTTGGTATAGTTGAGTGGGGATATAGTGGTCGGTATAGTGTAGTGGGTATATAGCGGTTGGTGTAGTGTAGTGTAGTGGGTATATAGTGGTTGGTTTATAGCGGTTGGTATAGTGTAGTGGGTATATAACGGTTGGTATAGTGTAATGGGTATATAGCGGTTGGTATAGTGTTGTGGGTATATAGCGGTTGGTATAGTGTAATGGTATATAGCGGTTGGTATAGTGTAGTGGGTATATAGCGGTTGGTATAGTGCAATGGGTATATAGCGGTTGGTATAGTGTAGTGGGTACATAGCGGTTGGTATAGTGTAGTGGGTATGTAGTGGTTGGTGTAGTGTAGTGGGTATGTAGCGGTTGGTGTAGTGTAGTGGGTATATAGCGGTTGGTGTAGTGTAGTGGGTATATAGCGGTTGGTATAGTGTAGTGGGTATATAGTGGTCGGTATAGTGTAGTGGGTATATAGCGGTTGGTGTAGTGTAGTGTAGTGGGTATATAGTGGTTGGTTTATAGCGGTTGGTATAGTGTAGTGGGTATATAGCAGTTGGTATAGTGTAGTGGGTATATAGCGGTTGGTATAGTGTAGTGGGTATGTAGTGGTTGGTGTAGTGTAGTGGGTATGTAGCGGTTGGTGTAGTGTAGTGGGTATATAGCGGTTGGTGTAGTGTAGAGGGTATATAGCGGTTGGTATAGTGTAGTGGGTATATAGTGGTCGGTATAGTGTAGTGGGTATATAGCGGTTGGTGTAGTGTAGTGTAGTGGGTATATAGTGGTTGGTTTATAGCGGTTGGTATAGTGTAGTGGGTATATAGCGGTTGGTATAGTGTAATGGGTATATAGCGGTTGGTATAGTGTAGTGGGTATATAGCGGTTGGTGTAGTGTAATGGGTATATAGCGGTTGGTGTAGTGTAATGGGTATATAGCGGTTGGTGTAGTGTAATGGGTATATAGCGGTTGGTGTAGTGTAGTGGGTATATAGCAGTTGGTGTAGTGTAGTGGGTATATAGCGGTTGGTATAGTGTAGTGGGTATATAGCGATTGGTATAGTGTAGTGGGTATATAGCGGTTGGTGTAGTGTAGTGGGTATATAGCGGTTGGTTAGTGCAGTGGGTATATAGCGGTTGGTATAGTGTAGTGGGTATATAGCGGTATATAGCCAAACCATGGCTGTGTAAAGCAAGGATTCTCACTTATCGCATTAGCTAGTTTGTGTATGCTGTGTCAGGCAGCACATGGCGCTGATTGGCAGATGGTAGCGAGTATTTAACTCAGTTGTGTTTCCTGGATGTAGCTGTACTCGTGTCAGTGTTGACTGTGTCTGGCAGAGATGCTAAAGGTCCATGTTGGCCGGTTTGTTTATGCTGCGTCATGCAGACCGATGTGCTGAGGTGCAGTTGATTGGTTTTGCTTTATCAGACTTTCTGCTATTTCAGATTAAGCTGGACTGTAATTCACGTCACCTTTGAATTCAGACATGCCGCTCACTTCTCCATCCCTCCCACTCATCCCTCCCTCTGTTTTGTCATGCCCCCCTTTACGCTCCCCATTTTGATTGTCCTGCATTCTGTTTATCTCCTCCCTCTCTCTCTCTCTCTCTCTCTCTCTCTCTCTCTCTCTCTCTCTCTCTCTCTCTCTCTCTCTCTCTCTCTCTCTCTCTCTCAGAGGGCTCAGAGACAGTGCAGAGAGAGTCTGTAATGTCTGGTCAGTCGGTGGTCAGCAGCACCACTCCAATCGCCCGTTTCTCTGAAGAGGAGAAGAGAGTGTCAGTCATCAAAGCTCCGCACTATGAGGGCATCGGCCCTGTGGACGAGTCGGGCATCCCCATCGCTATCCGCACGGTGAGTGGCACCAAAATCAGCACCGACCGGGCTAAGCTGCTCACCCTCACCCTCAAATCAGACACTGACCTCAACTAGTGCTACAGAGGGCTGGACGATGTGACCGTATTCGGCCAGCACTCTAAAGGAGTTTTATACGAAGCACTGCTGCTTGTTTTTGTCCGTTACGACTTCAAACATCAATAATTCAGAATCACTTGAGGCATATCATGATTTATTATTATTATTATTATTATTAGTAGTAGTAGTAGTAGTAGTAGTAGTAGTAGTAGTAGTAGTAGTATCTGCAGCTCTTTTCCAGCCCCCTTGCGGCTCCACAGCTGAATCAGATCAGCAGGTAATAATAAAATAATCCTCCTCTACAGTAAAATAAAGCTCTGCTGATCCTTCAACACAGTTTAACAGTAAATGGTCTTAAACGCTGGAGTTAATGTAGAACTGCTGATTCACCCTTTAACCCTGAAGATCAGCGCAGATGGCTGGTCACCATAGCAACACAGATGACAGTCTCGCCCAGCTAGTAGCTCCGAAACGGCAAAGAGAGAGATTTAAGACGGACATCGATAATTTGGAGGTGAATGGACTGATCTGCGTTTCTAGTCACTCCAGCTGGTTTCCTGATATGTTTAATCTGCAGAGAGAAATGGAAACGCGAAAAAACTTGCAAAGTTTCTCATTCACCAGCTTCTCGTTTGAATCGTCCTGTTCCACCTTAAATGGTGCAGCAGCTACACTCTGGTGCGACATTTAATGTGGAACATGAAAATTTTAACAAGAGGCTGGTGAATGAGAAGCGACTTCAGTCTCATAAAAAATCCCACATTGAGAGACATTTTATAAGAAACTGGAAAGATGGAAAGGTAGACAGTCTGATGTTAATGTAGTGTTGAACTGAGGCCTGCGACTGGGCCGAGTCTGATGTTAATGTAGTGTTGAATTCAGGCCTGGGACTGGGCCGAGTCTGATGTTAATGTAGTGTTGAATTGAGGCCTGGGACTGGGCAGAGTCTGATGTTAATGT
>NC_051232.1:159493-166993 GCF_015220715.1 Pygocentrus nattereri | reverse complement strand
TTCCATTGGCGCAGTGTTGTCAATGGAGGCCTGGATTTGGAGCCACACACAAAATTAAAGTGGATAAACACACGACAGGCTGATCCAACTTTGATGTAATGTCCTTAAAACAAGTCAAAATGAGGCTCAGTATTGTGTGTTTGCCTGTATGACCTCCCTACAACGCCTGGGCAGCTCCTGATGAGGTGGCAGATCTCCTCCCAGACCTGGACTAAAGCATCCACCAACTCCTGGACAGTCTGGGGAACGGGCGGGCCAGTCCATAGCTTCAATGCCTTCATCTTGCAGGAACTGCTGACACACTCCAGCCACATGAGGTCTAGCATTGTCCTGCATTAGGAGGAACCCAGGGCCAACCGCACCACCATATGGTCTCACAAGTGGTCTGAGGATCTCATCTCGGTACCTGCACGGTGTTGGGCTGTGAGCACAACCACCATCTGTGGACGTCGGGCCCTCATACCATCCTCATGGAGTCGGTTTCTAACCGTTTGTGCAGACACAATCCATAGATTTACTCACACGCTTCGTACTCGGTTTGCTGGTTTATAGCTTTGAGGGTTTTTCCTGAATTAATCTTCTGTTTGATGCTTTTCTCAGACGATGACTATGCGGACACGTACGACGCCACCTATGCCATCGTGAATAACGGTGAGTCCAATAGCTTTAACGGCTTCATTCACTGTGACACTCACTGGACCCTTTATTAGAAACAGAGACTGTACATCAGCTGCCGATACAGTTTGTGTTAGTCATCCACTATTCCATCATCGGTGGTCAGTTTCTGACCATAGAGCTGCACTGGTCGGGATATTTTTGAGTAATGGTCCACTCTCAGCCAAGCGGGGACACTGAGCAGCACACTTGTCCGTATCTTGCTAATAACGGTCCACCACTCAAATAATACCTGGACATCAGTGGCCCTGTAGTCAGAAACTGACCAGTGAAGAATGGACTGATGGAGGCTGATCAGTTGTTCAGATATTGTCTGTAAGTGGCCAGTGAGCAGAGGTAAAGGCTAGGTGTTTCTAATAAAGTGGCCAGTCAGTGGAAGTAGAAGGCATGTGTTTCTAATAAAGTGGCCAGTCAGTGGTAGTACAAGGTGGGTGTTTCTGATAAAGTGGCCAGTCAGTGGTAGTACAAGGCGGGTGTTTCTGATAAAGTGGCCAGTCAATGGTAATAGAAGGCGGGTGTTTCTGATAAAGTGGCCAGTCAATGGTAATAGAAGGCGGATGTTTCTGATAAAGTGGCCAGTCAGTGGAAGTAGAAGGCGGGTGTTTCTGATAAAGTGGCCAGTCAGTGGTAATAGAAGGTGGGTGTTTCTGATAAAGTGGCCAGTCAGTGGTAATAGAAGGCGGGTGTTTCTAATAAATCCATATCTAATTGTCCGACGTTGTACGTGTCCAGTAACTGATACTTATTTGCCCCTCAGAGAACTACGACCCTGTCCATGCTCATCCTCCACCACGGACGCATACCTACCGGCCACTGTCCCGGAACATGGTTGACCCACCCCAGCGTGAGCCGAGCCCCACCCCCATCCCGCCTCCTCCCCCGCCCATGCCCTCACTGCTGCAGCTCCGCTCCCGCGACCTGGACCGCGAGAAAGTGCAGCTGCACGACCCGTAAGACCTCAGTCTGACCACTTACTCAACATCAGCCTGTCTTGTACACAGTCGCTCAGAGTGAATAGACACTTTATGGCCAAAAGTTTGTGGACACCTGCTCATCCAATGTTTCTTTCAGAATCAAGTGGATTAAAAATGAGTTTGACCTCTTTGCTGCAGTAACAGGCTCTTCTCTTCTGGGAATGCTTTACACTGTATGTTGAACATTGTAGTGGGGATTTGATTGAGCACTAGAGAAGTCAGGTACTGATGTTGGATGCTCCGTTTGGGATCACTCCAACTCATCCCAAGGTACTGGACTGAGCTCCATCACTCCGGAGAACACAGTTCCACTGCTCTACGGCCCAGTGCTGGGGGGTTTCACGCCCCTCTAGCTGACTCTTGGCATTTGGCCTGGTGATCTTGGGCTCACATGCAGCTGCTCCAGAGCTTCCTGTTCTAATGTCTGTGCCTTTCTTTGGAGGTTACAAGGTTACAAGCTATGTGTGCATTTGAGCTCCTGTGTCAACCTTAATGCAGCTGAATTCTGTAATAAGAAGGGTGTCCACAAATTTTTGGAGAAAAGTATACTGAACATATAATTTCCAAAACCATAGGAATTAATACAGAGTAGCCCCCCATTGCAGCCTCCACACAGCCTCTGGCAAGACTTTCCGTAAAGTTTTTCAGTGTGTCTGTGAGGATTCATCACTCCAGAGAACACGGTTCCACTGCTCTAGAGTACAGCAATGGCACTTTACACCCTGTCAGCTGATGCTTGGCATTGCGCATGCTTCAGCTGTTGTTGCTCCTATACACATTTCACAATAATAGCACTTGCGGTTGTCTAGGACAGGTCTAGCATGGCAGAAATTACACAAACTGACTCATGTCAGAGGTGGCGTCCTATGACAGCGCCAAGTTTTAAAGTCACTGAGCTCATCAGTGCGGCCCTCTCCTGCCAGTGTTTGTCTATGAGACTGAAAGGCTCTGTGCTCCATTTTATCCACCTGTGAGCAAAGAGTGTGGCTGAAACACCTGAACTCAGTAATTTGGAGGGGTGTCCACATACTTTTTGCTGTATAGTGTGTATAAAATAATGCACTGTAATGAAATTTCTTCAGAAATTCTAGAGAAACGTACCGAGTCAGGACCGCTCACAGTGGTGGTGATGGGAACCAGACATCCCTCCAAAAGCTCCTCACAGAAAGTTCCTACATGAGACTTCACTGAATTCACTGCCTGATGACTGAGACGCTACAGGACAGTAAATAAAGTGCTTATACGTGCATTATAGACTTCATAAGCCCTGGTTCCCATCACCACCACTGTGAACAGTTCCGAGTTGGGAGGTTTATCTAGAACAGAACGTTTCACACCAAACTGCTCTGATTACATCTCAAACAGTTAACTATGCAGAAGTATTCATTTTTTTGGAACTGGCTTTCTCATCACACTTAGAAAGATGGTTCTTTAAGGGCTCTTTAATAAGTGGTTCTATGCAGAACCATGAACAATTAAAGGACCAATTGCATGGTTCTCAGTATGGTTACATGGCTCTTTAGATTGATTGAGAATGAGTTGTTCATGGTTCTATGTTCTTGAAATGTTTCTACATAGAACCAGAAAGCTTGTAACAAAAGAAGAACCCTTTTGGTGCTATATAGAACCATTAAGTTCTTAAGATGTAAACAGAGCAGATCAGAGTGGTTTGGCGTGAAACGCTCTGTTCTAGATAACCCCACCGAGGCAGAGCAGTTCACAGTGGTGTTGATAGGAATCAGACGTCTGAAGAGTTTAACACCCACACCTCTCTCTCTCTCTCTGTCTCTCTCTGTCTCTCTCTCTGTAGGAACGAGTGGAGTCCTCCTGACCGCAAAGTGGACACGCGTAAATATCGCGCGGAGCCGCGCAGCATTTTCGAGTACGAACCGGGAAAATCGTCCATCCTGGAGCAGGAGCGACCGGTGAGTGGGGCAGTGAGTTTGTGGAGCCACGTCTTTATGTTTACAGTCAGGCTGATGAAACGACGATGATCAGAATGGAGTGTATTAATATCAATATCAGTATTTCAGTAAAGTCATTTTCTCACTCAGTTCCTCGGATTCACGTACTCCAATGAGGAGGTTCTCCCAAAACACTCAGACTCTAGTCAAAGTTGTACTCCAAACTCCGTTTTGCTGGAATCTCAGTTGAAAATGTCGAACTGAGCAAAAGAGAAAGCACTCTTAAAGAAGAGGGTTGTTCAATGGCTTTTTAGTAAAGAAAACGGTTCTATACAGAACCACAAACACTCAGAGAACCCATTACATGATTACAGCGTTCTTGGCATCATGAAATGGTTGTTCAGATTGATGGAGAACGTGCTGTATACAGTTCTCTATAAACTCTTTGAAAATGGTTCTATGTTTTCCGGCATTGAATTTGAAGCTGAATGAAATCTAATTGCATATTAATGACTGTTAATAGATTTTATACGCTTTAATATCTGAATGAATATAAACGGTTCCGCGTTAAGATGCCTAGTAAAGGGAGACTGAGGTGTAAAGCTATGGAATAGACTAGAAGTCTAGGATACTGTTTCGTGGTGATGTTCCAGTGTTAAATATGATGTCAAAAGTGCTGAAATGCATTTTTCAACTGGCCGTGAAACAAGGACAATAGCAGCTAGGGTTCTCCTCCAAGCGTGTTGAGTCGTCCAATGATGTTGCGTTAGCGGCAGATTGGAAAGGTGTGGTGGACTAGGGGAGACCTGGCCAGTGGGTGGGATTTGGTAAAAATAATCCATAATCAAATAATCAGTTTCATAAGGCACCGAATCATTTTTGAAGATCTGATTCATTATGAGTCATTCACAGTTCTGAATCATATCAGAAGAGTTGAATTGAAATCTCATATTTCATGCATTGAATCATTAATTGAAGTGTCATGATGAAGCCAAATCATTTTGAATCACTCACTTCTGAATCAAATCAGAATAATCTAACTGAATCGTACTAAGATTCCACAGGGGAGTCTCTTAAATAGTGGTAATTGAATCATATATTAGTGAATTGTTTGCATTTCTAAATCATATTGAACCAATCAATAAACAAACAACCAGTTTCATAATGCACTGAATCAATTCAAGGAACTAATTTGTTGTGAGTCATTCATGGTTCTAAATCATATCAAAAAAATTTAATAGGACTGATTCTGAATCGTTTATTAAAGAATCATAATGAGGCCAAATCACTCACTTCTGAATCATATCAGAATAATCTGACTGAACTGGACCGCACTGAAATGTGAGGTTCCGTGATGCTGTGAAAGGTTTCATTAGAAGTGGCAAATGAATTGTATATTAGTGAATCATTTGCGGTTCAGAATCATATGAAAATAATCCAATAACCACTTAACATAACATACTGAATAATTTTAAATAACTAATTCATTGTGAGTCATTCACAGTTCTGAATCATACGAAAAGGATCAAACTGGACTGAATGGCAGTGAAATCTCAGAATGAATGCACTGAATCATTTACTGAAGAATCACAACAAAACCACATCATTTTGAATCACTCACTCAAAATAACTGAATTGAACTGAGGTGAATGTGAGATTCGTGTTCAGAGTGAATCAAATTCTAAAATTTCACATGATGTGATTAATTGATTCGTTCTGTAAAGGATCACAAATGAATCTAATTAAAATGAATTGTGGTGAAACACTTTCCTAAGGAGTCAGAGCTGAATTTAATCATGAGGTCTGTGTATGTGTGTGTATGTGTGTGTGTCAGATGAAGAAGCCCTGCTAAAGACTACATTTCCCATGAGGCATTGGGGCTGAAATGTCACAGGCCTCAATCAGATCCCAGCTTGGAGCAATATGACAGAAAATGTGGCAGCAAAATAAAATCCCAGGAGTAATGAGTAAGAGGATTAGAGAGAGAGAGAGAGAGAGAGAGAGAGAGAGAGGAGGAGGGGAGAGAGAGAGAGAGAGAGAGAGAGAGAGAGAGAGAGAGAGGGAGGAGGAGGGGAGAGAGAGAGAGAGAGAGAGGGAGGAGGAGGGGAGACAGAGAGAGAGAGAGAGAGAGACAGAGAGAGAGAGAGAGAGAGAGAGAGAGAGAGAGGAGGGGAGAGAGAGAGGAGGAGGGGAGAGAGAGAGAGAGAGAGAGAGAGAGGAGGGGAGAGAGAGAGAGAGAGAGAGAGAGAGAGAGAGAGAGAGAGAGAGAGAGAGAGAGGAGGAGGGGAGAGAGAGAGAGAGAGAGAGGAGGGGAGAGAGAGAGAGAGAGAGAGAGAGAGAGAGAGAGAGAGAGAGAGAGAGAGAGAGAGAGAGAGAGAGGAGGGGAGAGAGAGAGAGAGGGAGAGAGAGAGAGAGAGAGAGAGAGAGAGAGAGAGAGGAGGGGAGAGAGAGGAGGAGAGAGAGAGAGGAGGAGAGAGAGGAGGAGGGGAGAGGGAGAGACAGAGACAGAGACAGCGAGAGAGAGAGGAGGGGAGAGAGAGAGGAGGAGGGGAGAGGGAGAGAGAGAGAGACAGAGACAGAGACAGCGAGAGAGAGAGAGGAGGAGGGGAGAGGGAGAGGGAGAGAGAGAGAGAGACAGAGACAGAGACAGCGAGAGACAGAGACAGAGACAGCGAGAGAGAGAGGAGGGGAGAGAGAGAGGAGGAGGGGAGAGGGAGAGGAGGAGAGAGAGGAGGAGGGGAGAGGGAGAGAGAGAGACAGAGACAGAGACAGTGAGAGAGAGAGAGAGAGAGAGAGAGAGAGAGAGAGAGAGGAGAGAGAGAGAGGAGGAGGGGAGAGAGAGAGAGAGAGAGAGAGAGAGAGAGGAGGAGGGGAGAGAGAGAGAGAGAGAGAGAGAGACAGAGGAGGAGGGGAGAGAGAGAGAGAGAGAGAGAGAGGAGGAGAGAGGAGGAGAGAGAGGAGGAGGGGAGAGAGAGAGACAGAGACAGAGACAGCGAGAGAGAGAGGAGGGGAGAGAGAGAGGAGGAGGGGAGAGGGAGAGAGAGAGAGACAGAGACAGAGACAGTGAGAGAGAGAGAGAGGAGGAGAGAGGAGGAGAGAAGAGGAGAGATAGGAGGAGGGGAGAGGGAGAGAGAGAGACAGAGACAGCGAGAGAGAGAGGAGGGGAGAGAGAGAGGAGGAGGGGAGAGAGAGAGAGAGAGAGAGAGAGAGAGAGAGAGAGAGAGAGAGAGAGGAGGGGAGAGAGAGAGAGAGAGAGAGAGAGGAGGAGAGAAGAGGAGAGATAGGAGGAGGGGAGAGGGAGAGAGAGAGAGAGAGAGAGAGAGAGGAGGAGGGGAGAGAGAGAGAGAGAGAGAGAGAGAGAGGAGGGGAGAGAGAGGAGGAGAGAGAGAGAGAGGAGGAGAGAGAGGAGGAGGGGAGAGGGAGAGAGAGAGAGAGAGAGAGAGAGAGAGAGAGAGAGAGAGAGAGAGAGAGAGGAAGAGAGAGGAGGAGAAGGAGAAGAGAGAGGGAGGAGGGGAGAGGGAGAGAGAGAGAGGAGCGAGAGAGAGAGACAGCGAGAGGAGAGGAGGGAGAGAGAGAGGGAGAGGGAGAGGGAGAGGAGGAGAGAGAGAGAGAGAGAGAGAGAGAGAGAGAGAGAGAGAGAGGAGAGAGAGAGAGGAGAGAGAGAGCAGCGAGAGAGAGAGAGAGAGAGAGGAGGAGGGGAGAGAGAGAGAGAGAGAGAGAGAGAGGTGGAGAGCGGATGAGAGAGCGGAAGAGGCGAGAGATAGAGAGAGAGGGGAGGGGAGAGTGGAGAGAGAGAGGAGAGAGAGGAGAGAGAGAGGAGGAGAGAGAGGAGAGAGGGAGAGAGAGGAGGGAGAGAGAGAGAGGAGAGAGGGAGAGAGACAGAGAGAGGAGAGGAGAGGAGAGCGAGAGAGAGGAGAGGAGAGAGGAGAGAGAGGAGAGGGAGAGAG
>NC_051232.1:139342-156893 GCF_015220715.1 Pygocentrus nattereri | reverse complement strand
TCTCTCCTCTACTCTCCTCTACTTAGCTCTACTCTTCTCTCCTCTACTTAGCTCTACTCTTCTCTCCTTATCTCTCCTCTCCTCTTCTCTCCTCTACTTATCTCTACTCTTCTCTCCTCTACTTATCTCCTCTTCTCTCCTCTACTTATCTCTCCTCTACTCTCCTCTACTTATCTCTACTCTTCTCTCCTCTACTTCTCTCCTCTCCTCTCCTCTCCTCTACTTATCTCTCCTCTCCTCTCCTCTACTTATCTCTCCTCTCCTCTAGTCTTCTCTCCTCTACTTATCTCTCCTCTACTTATCTCTCCTCTACTTATCTCTCCTCTCCTCTACTTATCTCTCCTCTTCTCTCCTCTACTTATCTCTCCTCTCCTCTCCTCTACTTATCTCTCCTCTCCTCTCCTCTACTCTTCTCTCCTCTACTTATCTCTCCTCTCCTCTACTTATCTCTCCTCTCCTCTACTTATCTCTCCTCTACTTATCTCTCCTCTCATCTCCTCTACTTATCTCTCCTCTCCTCTCCTTATCTCTCCTCTCCTCTCCTCTACTTATCTCTCCTCTCCTCTCCTCTACTTATCTCTCCTCTCCTCTCCTCTTCTCTCCTCTACTTATCTATCCTCTCCTCTACTCTTCTCTCCTCTACTTACCTCTCCTCTACTTACCTCTCCTCTCCTCTACTTATCTCTCCTCTCCTCTACTTATCTCTCCTCTCCTCTACTCTTCTCTCCTCTACTTATCTCTCCTCTACTTACCTCTCCTCTACTTACCTCTCCTCTCCTCTACTTATCTCTCCTCTCCTCTCCTCTACTTATCTCTCCTCTCCTTATCTCTCCTCTACTAATCTCTCCTCTCCTCTACTTATCTCTCCTCTTCTCTACTTATCTCTCCTCTCCTCTCCTCTACTTATCTCTCCTCTCCTCTACTCTTCTCTGCTCTACTTATCTCTCCTCTCCTCTCCTCTACTCTTCTCTCCTCTACTTATCTCTCCTCTGCTCTCCTCTACTTATCTCTCCTCTCCTCTCCTTATCTCTCCTCTCCTCTACTCTACTCTTCTCTGCTCTACTTATCTCTCCTCTCCTCTACTCTTCTCTCCTCTACTTATCTATCCTCTCCTCTACTTCTCTCCTCTCATCTCCTCTACTCTTCTCTCCTCTCCTCTCTACTTATCTCTCCTCTACTCTTCTCTCCTCTCCTTATCTCTCCTCTCCTCTCCTCTACTTATCTCTCCTCTCCTCTACTTATCTCTCCTCTCCTCTACTCTACTTATCTCTCCTCTCCTCTCCTCTACTTATCTCTCCTCTCCTCTCCTCTACTTATCTCTCCTCTCCTCTACTCTTCTCTGCTCTACTTATCTCTCCTCTCCTCTCCTCTACTCTTCTCTCCTCTACTTATCTCTCCTCTGCTCTCCTCTACTTATCTCTCCTCTCCTCTACTCTTCTCTCCTCTACTTATCTATCCTCTCCTCTACTTCTCTCCTCTCGTCTCCTCTACTCTTCTCTCCTCTCCTCTCTACTTATCTCTCCTCTACTCTTCTCTCCTCTCCTTATCTCTCCTCTCCTCTTCTCTCCTCTACTTATCTCTCCTCTCCTCTACTTATCTCTCCTCTCCTCTCCTCTTCTCTGCTCTCCTCTCCTCTCCTCTCCTCTCCTCTCCTCTCCTCTCCTCTCCTCTACTCTACTCTACTCTCCTCTCATCTCCTCTACTCTTCTCTCATCTCCTCTACTCTTCTCTCCTCTCCTCTCCTCTCTACTTATCTCTCCTCTACTCTTCTCTCCTCTCCTTATCTCTCCTCTCCTCTTCTCTCCTCTACTTATCTCTCCTCTCCTCTACTTATCCCTCCTCTCCTCTTCTCTGCTCTCCTCTTCTCTGCTCTCCTCTCCTCTCCTCTGCTCTCCTCTCCTCTCCTCTCCTCTCCTCTCCTCTACTTATCTCTCCTCTCCTCCACTTATCTATCCTCTCCTCTCCTCTTCTCTCCGCTCCTCTACTCTTCTCTCCTCTCCTCTTCTCTCCTCTCCTCTCCTCCCCTCTACTTATCTCTTCTCTCCTCTCCTCTTGTCTCCTCTTCTCTCCTCTCCTCTACTTATATCTCCTCTTCTTTTCTCTCCTCTTCTCTGCTCTTCTCTCCTCTGATGTTCTCTCCTCTGCTCTGCTCTTCCCTTCTCTCCTCTACTCTCCTCTACTTATCTCTACTCTACTCTTCTCTCGTCTTCTCTTCTCTCCTCTTCTCTCCTCTCCTCTCCTCTCCTCTTCTCTTCTCTTCTCTGCTCTTCTCTTCTCTCCTCTGCTCTTCTCTTCTCTCCTCTGCTCTTCTCTTCTACTTCTCTCTACTCTTCTCTCATCTTCTCTTCTCTCCTCTCCTCTTCTCTCCTCTTCTCTCCTCTTCTCTCCTCTATTTATCTCTCCTCTTCTCTTCTCTCCTCTACTTATCTCTACTCTACTCTCGTCTTCTCTTCTCTCCTCTGCTCTTCTCTTCTCTCCTCTACTTATCTCTCCTCTCCTCATCTCTCCTCTCCTTTCCTCTGCTCTTCTCTCCTCTGCTCTTCTCTCCTCTGCTCTACTTCTCTCTACTCTACTCTTCTCTCCTCTTCTCTTCTCTCCTCTCCTCTACTTATCTCTCCTCTCCTCATCTCTCCTCTCCTCTCCTCTTCTCTCCTCTACTTATCTCTCCTCTTCTCTTCTCCTCTCGTCTTCGCTCTCGTCTTCGCTCTCGTCTTCTCTCCTCTGCTCTGCTCTTCTCTCCTCTGCTCTGCTCTTCTCTCCTCTGCTCTGCTCTCTTCTCCTCTCTACTCTACTCTTCTCTCATCTTCTCTTCTCTCCTCTCCTTATCTCTCCTCTTCTTTTCTCTCTTCTCCCCTTTTCTCCTCTACTTCTCTCTCCTCTACTCTTCTCTCGTCTTCTCTCCTCTAGTCTCCTCTACTTATCTCTCATCTTCTCCTCTTCTCTCTTCTCTTCTCCTCTTTTCTCCTCTACTTCTCTCTACTCTACTCTTCTCTCGTCTCCTCTTCTCTCCTCTCCTCTCCTCTCTTCTCCTCTACTTCTCTCTCCTCTACTCTCCTCTCCTCTCCTCTCCTCTCCTGTGCTCTGCTCTTCTCTCCTCTGCTCTGCTCTGCTCTTCTCTCCTCTGCTCTGCTCTCTTCTCCTCTACTTCTCTCTACTCTACTCTTCTCTCATCTTCTCTTCTCTCCTCTTCTCTCCTCTACTTATCTCTTCTCTTCTCTTCTCTCTTCTCCCCTTTTCTCCTCTACTTCTCTCTCCTCTACTCTTCTCTCGTCTTCTCTCCTCTAGTCTCCTCTACTTATCTCTCCTCTTCTCCTCTTCTCTCTTCTCTTCTCCTCTTTTCTCCTCTACTTCTCTCTACTCTACTCTTCTCTCGTCTCCTCTTCTCTCCTCTCCTCTCTTCTCCTCTACTTCTCTCTCCTCTACTCTCCTCTACTCTTCTCTCCTCTTCTCTTCTCTCCTCTCCTCTTCTCTCCTCTCCTCTCCTCTTCTTCTCTACTTCTCTCTCGTCTTCTCTCCTCTCCTCTCCTTATCTCTCCTCTTTTCTTCTCTCGTCTTCTCTCCTCTCCTTTCCTCTCCTCTCCTCTACTTATCTCTCCTCTTCTCATCTTGTCTTCTCTCCTCTTCTCCCCTTATCTCTACTCTTCTCTCCTCTCCTTATCTCTCCACTACTCTTCTCTCCTCTTCTCTACTCTTCTCCTCTTCTCGCCTCTCCTCTTCTCTCCTCATCTCTCCCCTACTCTTCTCTTCTCTCCTCTCCTCTTCTCTTCTTATCTCTCCTCTTCTCTCCTCTCCTCTCCTCTCCACTACTCTTTTCTCCTTATCTCTTCCCTACTCTTCTCTCCTCTGTTCTCCTCTTCTCTCCTCTCCTCCTCTCCTCTCCTTATCTCTCCCCTTCTCTTCTCTTCTCTCCTCTACTTATCTCTCCCCTACTCTTCTCTCCTCTGTTCTCCTCTTCTCTCCTCTCCTTATCTCTCCCCTACTCTTCTCTTCTCTCCTCTACTTATCTCTCCCCTACTCTTCTCTTCTCTCCTCTACTTATCTCTCCCCTACTCTTCTCTTCTCTCCTCTACTTATCTCTCCCCTACTCTTCTCTTGTCTCCTCATCTCTCCCCTACTCTTCTCTTCTCTTGTCTCCTCTACTCATCTCTCCCCTACTCTTCTCTTCTCTCCTCTACTTATCTCTCCCCTACTCTTCTCTTCTCTCCTCTACTCTACTTATCTCTCCCCTACTCTTCTCTCCTCTTCTCTCTTTATCTCTCCCCTACTCTTCTCTTCTCTTCTCTCGTCTCCTCTTATCTACTCTGCTTATCTCTCCTCTCGTCTTCTCTCTTCTTCTATCCTCTTCTCTCTTCTCTTCTAATCTACTCTGCTTATCTCTCCTCTCCTCTCCTCTCCTCTTCTCTTCTCTCCTCTGCTCTTCTCTCTTTATCTCTCCCCTACTCTCCTCTCCTCTCCTCTGCTTATCTCTCCTCTCCTCTTCTCTCCTCTTCTCTTCTCTCCTCTCCACTTCTCTCTTTATCTCTCCCCTACTCTTCTCTCCTCTCCTCTCCTCTACTCTGCTTATCTCTCCTCTACTCTTCTCTCGTCTTCTCTTCACTTCTCTCCTCTGCTCTTCTCTTCTCTACTTATCTCTCCTCTCCTCTCCTCTTATCTACTCTGCTTATCTCTCCTCTCTTCTTCTCTCTTCTTCTATCCTCTTCTCTCTTATCTTCTTATCTACTCTGCTTATCTCTCCTCTCCTCTTCTCTCCTCTTCTCTCCTCTCCTCTTCTCTCCTCTTCTCTCCTCTCCTCTCCTCTTCTCTCCTCTTCTCTCCTCTCCTCTTCTATCCTCTTCTCTCCTTTCCTCTTCTCTCCTTTCCTCTTCTCTCCTTTCCTCTTCTCTTCTCTTCTCTTCTCTTCTCTCCTCTTCTCTTCTCTTCTCTTCTCTTCTCTCCTCTTCTCTTCTCTTCTCTTCTCTCCTCTCCTCTTCTCTCCTCTCCTCTCCTCTTCTCTCCTCTCCTCTTCTCTTCTCTCCTCTTCTCTTCTCTTCTCTCCTCTTCTCTTCTCTCCTTATCTCTCCTCTCCTCTCCTCTTCTCTCCTTATCTCTTCTCTCCTTATCTCTCCTCTCCTCTTCTCTCCTCTTTTCTCCTCTCCTCTTCTATCCTCTCCTCTGCTTACCTCTCCTCTCCTCTTCTCTCCTCTTCTCTCCTCTCCTCTTCTATCCTTATCTCTCCCATACTCTTCTCTTCTCTTCTCTCCTCTCCTCTTCTATCCTTATCTCTCCCCTACTCTTCTCTTCTCTCCTCTTCTCTTCTCTCCTCTCCTCATCTCTCCTCTTCTCTCCTTATCTCTCCCCTACTCTCCTCTCCTCTCCTCTACTTATCTCTCCTCTTCTCATCTTGTCTTCTCTCCTCTCCTCTTCTCCCCTTATCTCTACTCTTCTCTCCTCTCCTTATCTCTCCACTACTCTTCTCTCCTCTTCTCTACTCTTCTCCTCTTCTCGCCTCTCCTCTTCTCTCCTCATCTCTCCCCTACTCTTCTCTTCTCTCCTCTCCTCTTCTTATCTCTCCTCTTCTCTCCTCTCCTCTCCTCTCCACTACTCTTTTCTCCTTATCTCTCCCCTACTCTTCTCTCCTCTGTTCTCCTCTTCTCTCCTCTCCTCTTCTCTCCTCTCCTTATCTCTCCCCTACTCTTCTCTTCTCTCCTCTACTTATCTCTCCCCTACTCTTCTCTCCTCTGTTCTCCTCTTCTCTCCTCTCCTTATCTCTCCTCTCCTTATCTCTCCCCTACTCTTCTCTTCTCTCCTCTACTTATCTCTCCCCTACTCTTCTCTTCTCTCCTCTACTTATCTCTCCCCTACTCTTCTCTTCTCTCCTCTACTTATCTCTCCCCTACTCTTCTCTTGTCTCCTCATCTCTCCCCTACTCTTCTCTTCTCTTGTCTCCTCTACTCATCTCTCCCCTACTCTTCTCTTCTCTCCTCTCCTTATCTCTCCTCTCCTCTCCTCTCCTTATCTCTCCCCTACATTTCTCTCCTCTACTCTACTTATCTCTCCCCTACTCTTCTCTCCTCTACTTATCTCTCCCCTACTCTTCTCTCCTCTGTTCTCCTCTTCTCTCCTCTCCTCTCCTCTCCTTATCTCTCCCCTACTCTTCTCTTCTCTCCTCTACTTATCTCTGCCCTACTCTTCTCTTCTCTCCTCTACTTATCTCTCCCCTACTCTTCTCTTCTCTCCTCTACTTATCTCTCCCCTACTCTTCTCTTCTCTCCTCTACTCTACTTATCTCTCCCCTACTCTTCTCTCCTCTTCTCTCTTTATCTCTCCCCTACTCTTCTCTTCTCTTCTCTCGTCTCCTCTTATCTACTCTGCTTATCTCTCCTCTCGTCTTCTCTCTTCTTCTATCCTCTTCTCTCTTCTCTTCTAATCTACTCTGCTTATCTCTCCTCTCCTCTCCTCTCCTCTTCTCTCCTCTGCTCTTCTCTCTTTATCTCTCCCCTACTCTCCTCTCCTCTCCTCTGCTTATCTCTCCTCTCCTCTCCTCTTCTCTCCTCTCCACTTCTCTCTTTATCTCTCCCCTACTCTTCTCTCCTCTCCTCTCCTCTGCTTATCTCTCCTCTACTCTTCTCTCGTCTTCTCTTCACTTCTCTCCTCTGCTCTTCTCTTCTCTACTTATCTCTCCTCTCCTCTCCTCTTATCTACTCTGCTTATCTCTCCTCTCTTCTTCTCTCTTCTTCTATCCTCTTCTCTCTTCTCTTCTTATCTACTCTGCTTATCTCTCCTCTCCTCTTCTCTCCTCTTCTCTCCTCTCCTCTTCTCTCCTCTTCTCTCCTCTCCTCTCCTCTCCTCTTCTCTCCTCTTCTCTTCTCTCCTCTCCTCTTCTATCCTCTTCTCTCCTTTCCTCTTCTCTCCTTTCCTCTTCTCTTCTCTTCTCTTCTCTTCTCTCCTCTTCTCTTCTCTTCTCTTCTCTCCTCTCCTCTTCTCTTCTCTCCTCTTCTCTTCTCTCCTCTCCTCTTCTCTTCTCTCCTCTTCTCTTCTCTTCTCTCCTTCTCTCCTCTCCTCTTCTCTCCTCTTCTCTTCTCTCCTCTTCTCTTCTCTCCTTATCTCTTCTCTCCTTATCTCTCCTCTTCTCTCCTTATCTCTTCTCTCCTTATCTCTTCTCTCCTTATCTCTCCTCTCCTCTTCTCTCCTCTTCTCTCCTCTCCTCTTCTATCCTCTCCTCTGCTTACCTCTCCTCTCCTCTTCTCTCCTCTTCTCTCCTCTCCTCTTCTATCCTTATCTCTCCCATACTCTTCTCTTCTCTTCTCTCCTCTCCTCTTCTATCCTTATCTCTCCCCTACTCTTCTCTTCTCTCCTCTCCTCATCTCTCCTCTTCTCTCCTTATCTCTCCCCTACTCTCCTCTCCTCTCCTCTACTTATCTCTCCTCTTCTCATCTTGTCTTCTCTCCTCTCCTCTTCTCCCCTTATCTCTACTCTTCTCTCCTCTCCTTATCTCTCCACTACTCTTCTCTCCTCTTCTCTACTCTTCTCCTCTTCTCGCCTCTCCTCTTCTCTCCTCATCTCTCCCCTACTCTTCTCTTCTCTCCTCTCCTCTTCTCTTCTTATCTCTCCTCTTCTCTCCTCTCCTCTCCTCTCCACTACTCTTTTCTCCTTATCTCTCCCCTACTCTTCTCTCCTCTGTTCTCCTCTTCTCTCCTCTCCTCTTCTCTCCTCTCCTTATCTCTCCCCTACTCTTCTCTTCTCTCCTCTACTTATCTCTCCCCTACTCTTCTCTCCTCTGTTCTCCTCTTCTCTCCTCTCCTTATCTCTCCTCTCCTTATCTCTCCCCTACTCTTCTCTTCTCTCCTCTACTTATCTCTCCCCTACTCTTCTCTTCTCTCCTCTACTTATCTCTCCCCTACTCTTCTCTTGTCTCCTCATCTCTCCCCTACTCTTCTCTTCTCTTGTCTCCTCTACTCATCTCTCCCCTACTCTTCTCTTCTCTCCTCTCCTTATCTCTCCTCTCCTCTCCTCTCCTTATCTCTCCCCTACTCTTCTCTTCTCTCCTCTACTTATATCTCCCCTACATTTCTCTCCTCTACTCTACTTATCTCTCCCCTACTCTTCTCTCCTCTACTTATCTCTCCCCTACTCTTCTCTCCTCTGTTCTCCTCTTCTCTCCTCTCCTCTCCTCTCCTTATCTCTCCCCTACTCTTCTCTTCTCTCCTCTACTTATCTCTGCCCTACTCTTCTCTTCTCTCCTCTACTTATCTCTCCCCTACTCTTCTCTTCTCTCCTCTACTCTACTTATCTCTCCCCTACTCTTCTCTTCTCTCCTCTACTTATCTCTCCCCTACTCTTCTCTTCTCTCCTCTACTCTACTTATCTCTCCCCTACTCTTCTCTTCTCTCGTCTCCTCTTATCTACTCTGCTTATCTCTCCTCTCGTCTTCTCTCTTCTTCTATCCTCTTCTCTCTTCTCTTCTAATCTACTCTGCTTATCTCTCCTCTCCTCTCCTCTCCTCTTCTCTCCTCTGCTCTTCTCTCTTTATCTCTCCCCTACTCTCCTCTCCTCTCCTCTGCTTATCTCTCCTCTCCTCTTCTCTCCTCTTCTCTTCTCTCCTCTCCACTTCTCTCTTTATCTCTCCCCTACTCTTCTCTCCTCTCCTCTCCTCTGCTTATCTCTCCTCTACTCTTCTCTCGTCTTCTCTTCACTTCTCTCCTCTGCTCTTCTCTTCTCTACTTATCTCTCCTCTCCTCTCCTCTTATCTACTCTGCTTATCTCTCCTCTCTTCTTCTCTCTTCTTCTATCCTCTTCTCTCTTCTCTACTCTGCTTATCTCTCCTCTCCTCTTCTCTCCTCTTCTCTCCTCTCCTCTTCTCTCCTCTTCTCTCCTCTCCTCTTCTCTCCTCTTCTCTCCTCTCCTCTTCTCTCCTCTCCTCTTCTATCCTCTTCTCTCCTTTCCTCTTCTCTCCTTTCCTCTTCTCTCCTTTCCTCTTCTCTTCTCTTCTCTTCTCTTCTCTTCTCTCCTCTTCTCTTCTCTTCTCTCCTTCTCTCCTCTCCTCTTCTCTCCTCTTCTCTTCTCTCCTCTTCTCTTCTCTCCTCTTCTCTTCTCTCCTTATCTCTTCTCTCCTTATCTCTCCTCTTCTCTCCTTATCTCTTCTCTCCTTATCTCTTCTCTCCTTATCTCTCCTCTCCTCTTCTCTCCTCTTCTCTCCTCTCCTCTGCTTACCTCTCCTCTCCTCTTCTCTCCTCTTCTCTCCTCTCCTCTTCTATCCTAATCTCTCCCATACTCTTCTCTTCTCTTCTCTCCTCTCCTCTTCTATCCTTATCTCTCCCCTACTCTTCTCTTCTCTCCTCTCCTCATCTCTCCTCTTCTCTCCTTATCTCTCCCCTACTCTCCTCTCCTCTCCTCTACTTATCTCTCCTCTTCTCATCTTGTCTTCTCTCCTCTCCTCTTCTCCCCTTATCTCAACTCTTCTCTCCTCTCCTTATCTCTCCACTACTCTTCTCTCCTCTTCTCTACTCTTCTCCTCTTCTCGCCTCTCCTCTTCTCTCCTCATCTCTCCCCTACTCTTCTCTTCTCTCCTCTCCTCTTCTCTTCTTATCTCTCCTCTTCTCTCCTCTCCTCTCCTCTCCACTACTCTTTTCTCCTTATCTCTCCCCTACTCTTCTCTCCTCTGTTCTCCTCTTCTCTCCTCTCCTCTTCTCTCCTCTCCTTATCTCTCCCCTACTCTTCTCTTCTCTCCTCTACTTATCTCTCCCCTACTCTTCTCTCCTCTGTTCTCCTCTTCTCTCCTCTCCTTATCTCTCCCCTACTCTTCTCTTCTCTCCTCTACTTATCTCTCCCCTACTCTTCTCTTCTCTCCTCTACTTATCTCTCCCCTACTCTTCTCTTCTCTCCTCTACTTATCTCTCCCCTACTCTTCTCTTGTCTCCTCATCTCTCCCCTACTCTTCTCTTCTCTTGTCTCCTCTACTCATCTCTCCCCTACTCTTCTCTTCTCTCCTCTCCTTATCTCTCCTCTCCTCTCCTCTCCTTATCTCTCCCCTACTCTTCTCTTCTCTCCTCTACTTATATCTCCCCTACATTTCTCTCCTCTACTCTACTTATCTCTCCCCTACTCTTCTCTCCTCTACTTATCTCTCCCCTACTCTTCTCTCCTCTGTTCTCCTCTTCTCTCCTCTCCTCTCCTCTCCTTATCTCTCCCCTACTCTTCTCTTCTCTCCTCTACTTATCTCTGCCCTACTCTTCTCTTCTCTCCTCTACTTATCTCTCCCCTACTCTTCTCTTCTCTCCTCTACTCTACTTATCTCTCCCCTACTCTTCTCTTCTCTCCTCTACTTATCTCTCCCCTACTCTTCTCTTCTCTCCTCTACTCTACTTATCTCTCCCCTACTCTTCTCTTCTCTCCTCTACTTATCTCTCCCCTACTCTTCTCTTCTCTCCTCTACTCTACGTATCTCTCCCCTACTCTTCTCTCCTCTTCTCTCTTTATCTCTCCCCTACTCTTCTCTTCTCTTCTCTCGTCTCCTCTTATCTACTCTGCTTATCTCTCCTCTCGTCTTCTCTCTTCTTCTATCCTCTTCTCTCTTCTCTTCTAATCTACTCTGCTTATCTCTCCTCTCCTCTCCTCTCCTCTCCTCTGCTCTTCTCTCTTTATCTCTCCCCTACTCTCCTCTCCTCTCCTCTGCTTATCTCTCCTCTCCTCTTCTCTTCTCTCCTCTCCACTTCTCTCTTTATCTCTCCCCTACTCTTCTCTCCTCTCCTCTCCTCTACTCTGCTTATCTCTCCTCTACTCTTCTCTCGTCTTCTCTTCACTTCTCTCCTCTGCTCTTCTCTTCTCTACTTATCTCTCCTCTCCTCTCCTCTTATCTACTCTGCTTATCTCTCCTCTCTTCTTCTCTCTTCTTCTATCCTCTTCTCTCTTCTCTTCTTATCTACTCTGCTTATCTCTCCTCTCCTCTTCTCTCCTCTTCTCTCCTCTCCTCTTCTCTCCTCTTCTCTCCTCTCCTCTCCTCTCCTCTCCTCTTCTCTCCTCTTCTCTCCTCTCCTCTTCTCTCCTCTCCTCTTCTATCCTCTCCTCTTCTATCCTCTTCTCTCCTTTCCTCTTCTCTCCTCTGTTCTCCTCTTCTCTCCTCTGTTCTCCTCTTCTCTCCTCTCCTCTCCTCTCCTTATCTCTCCCCTACTCTTCTCTTCTAATCTACTCTGCTTATCTCTCCTCTCCTCTCCTCTCCTCTTCTCTCCTCTGCTCTTCTCTTTTTATCTCTCCCCTACTCTCCTCTCCTCTCCTCTGCTTATCTCTCCTCTCCTCTTCTCTCCTCTTCTCTTCTCTCCTCTCCACTTCTCTCTTTATCTCTCCCCTACTCTTCTCTCCTCTCCTCTCCTCTACTTTGCTTATCTCTCCTCTACTCTTCTCTCGTCTTCTCTTCACTTCTCTCCTCTGCTCTTCTCTTCTCTGCTTATCTCTCCTCTCTTCTTCTCTCTTCTTCTATCCTCTTCTCTCTTCTCTTCTTATCTACTCTGCTTATCTCTCCTCTCCTCTTCTCTCCTCTTCTCTCCTCTCCTCTCCTCTCCTCTTCTCTCCTTATCTCTCCTCTCCTCTTCTCTCCTCTCCTCTTCTATCCTCTTCTCTCCTTTCCTCTTCTCTCCTTTCCTCTTCTCTTCTCTTCTCTCCTCTTCTCTTCTCTTCTCTTCTCTCCTCTCCTCTCCTCTTCTCTTCTCTCCTCTTCTCTTCTCTCCTTCTCTCCTCTCCTCTCCTCTTCTCTTCTCTCCTTATCTCTCCTCTCCTCTCCTCTTCTCTCCTTATCTCTTCTCTCCTTATCTCTCCTCTCCTCATCTCTCCTCTCCTTATCTCTTCTCTCCTTATCTCTTCTCTCCTTATCTCTTCTCTCCTTATCTCTCCTCTCCTCATCTCTCCTCTCCTTATCTCTCCTCTTCTCTCCTCTTCTATCCTCTCCTCTGCTTACCTCTCCTCTCCTCTTCTCTCCTCTTCTCTCCTCTCCTCTTCTATCCTTATCTCTCCCATACTCTTCTCTTCTCTCCTCTCCTCTTCTATCCTTATCTCTCCCCTACTCTTCTCTTCTCTCCTCTTCTCTCCTCTCCTCATCTCTCCTCTTCTCTCCTTATCTCTCCCCTACTCTTCTCTCCTCTCCTCTCCTCTTCTATCCTCTCCTCTCCTCTTCTATCCTTTCCTCTCCTCTTCTATCCTTTCCTCTCCCCTACTCTTCTCTTCTCTTCTCTCGTCTCCTCTTCTCTCCTCTACTTATCTCTCCTCTACTCTACTTATCTCTCCTCTCCTCTCCTCTTATCTACTCTGCTTATCTCTCCTCTCGTCTTCTCTCTTCTTCTATGCTCTTCTCTCTTCTCTTCTTATCTACTCTGCTTATCTCTCCTCTCCTCTCCTCTTCTCTTCTCTCCTCTTCTCTCTTTATCTCTCCCCTACTCTCCTCTCCTCTACCTCTCCTCTTCTCTCTTTATCTCTCCCCTCCTCTCCTCTCCTCTCCTCTGCTTATCTCTCCTCTCCTCTCCTCTTCTATCCTCTTCTTATCTACTCTGCTTATCTCTCCTCTCCTCTTCTCTCCTCTTCTCTTCTCTCCTCTCCACTTCTCATCTTCTCTCTTCTTCTATGCTCTTCTCTCCTTATCTACTCTGCTTATCTCTCCTCTCCTCTCCTCTTCTCTTCTCTCCTCTTCTCTCTTTATCTCTCCCCTACTCTCCTCTCCTCTTCTTTCTTTATCTCTCCCCTTCTCTCCTCTCCTCTCCTCTCCTCTACTCTCTTCTACTCTCTTCTACTCTCCTCTACTCTCCTCTGCTTATCTCTCCTCTCCTCTCCTCTTCTATCCTCTTCTTATCTACTCTGCTTATCTCTCCTCTCCTCTTCTCTCCTCTTCTCTTCTCTCCTCTCCACTTCTCATCTTCTCTCTTCTTCTATGCTCTTCTCTCTTCTCTTCTTATCTACTCTGCTTATCTCTCCTCTCCTCTCCTCTTCTCTTCTCTCCTCTTCTCTCTTTATCTCTCCCCTACTCTCCTCTCCTCTTCTTTCTTTATCTCTCCCCTCCTCTCCTCTCCTCTACTCTGCTTATCTCTCCTCTCCTCTCCTATCCTCTTCTTATCTACTCTGCTTATCTCTCCTCTCCTCTTCTCTCCTCTTCTCTCCTCTCCTCTCCACTTCTCTCTTTATCTCTCCCCTACTCTCCTCTCCTCTCCTCTACTCTGCTTATCTCTCCTCTACTCTTCTCTCGTCTTCTCTTCACTTCTCTCCTCTGCTCTTCTCTTCTCTACTTATCTCTCCTCTCCTCTTATCTACTCTGCTTATCTCTCCTCTCCTTATCTCTCCTCTTCTCTCCTCTCCTCTTCTCTCCTTATCTCTCCTTATCTCTCCTCTCCTCTCCTCTTCTCTCCTCTTCTCTTCCCTCCTTCTCTCCTCTCCTCTCCTCTTCTCTTCTCTTCTCTTCTCTTCTCTCCTCTCCTCTCCTCTTCTCTTCTCTCCTTATCTCTCCTCTCCTCTTCTCTCCTCTCCTTATCTCTCCTCTTCTCTCCTATCCTCTTCTATCCTCTCCTCTCCTCTACTCTGCTTACCTCTCCTCTCCTCTTCTCTCCTCTCCTCTCCTATCCTTATCTCTCCCCTACTCTTCTCTTCTCTCCTCTCCTCTCCTCTCCTCTTCTATCCTTATCTCTCCCCTACTCTCCCCTACTCTTCTCTTCTCTCCTCTTCTATCCTTATCTCTCCCCTACTCTTCTCTTCTCTCCTCTCCTCTCCTCATCTCTCCTCTTCTCTCCTTATCTCTCCCCTACTCTTCTCTTCTCTCCTCTCCTCTCCTCTTCTATCCTCTCCTCTTCTATCCTTATCTCTCCCCTACTCTTCTCTTCTCTCCTCTTCTCTTCTCTCCTCTCCTTATCTCTCCACTACTCATCTCTCCTCTCCTCTTCTCTCTTCTCTCCTCTCCTCTTCTCGCCTCTCCACTATTCTTCTCTCCTCTCCTCTTCTCTCCTTATCTCTCCACTACTCTTCTCTACTCTTCTCTCCTCTCCTTATCTCTCCACTACTCTTCTCTCCTCTTCTCTACTCTTCTCTCCTCTCCTTATCTCTCCACTACTCTTCTCTCCTCTTTTCTCTTCTTCTCTCCTCTCCTTATCTCTCCACTACTCTTCTCTCCTTCTTCTCTACTCTTCTCTCCTCTTCTCGCCTCTCCTTATCTCTCCCCTTCTCTTCTCTTCTCTCCTCTTCTCTTCTCTTCTCTCCACTCTTCTCGTCTCCTATTATCTACTGTGCTTATCCCTCCTCTACTCTTCTCTCGTCTTCTCTTCACTTTTCTCCTCTGCTCTTCTCTCCTCTATTTATCTCTCCTCTTCTCTTCTCTGTTCTCCTCTTCTCTCCTCTACTCTACATATCTGTCCTCTCCTCTACTCCTCTGTTATGGCCAAACGTATTCCAATATGTAGATGCTGTACAAATGATTATGCGCTTATCTTAAAAAACACTGTGTCCGGCTGATGCTCATACCTGGTTTCATAGATGGTAGCAGAGGCAGGCAGCCAGGTAGGGAGAAGCTCACATGCAGGCAGGTAGCGAGAAGCTCACAGGAAGGCAGGCAGGCAGGTAGGGAGTAGCTCACAGGCAGGCAGGCAGGCAGGTAGGGAGAAGCTCACAGGCAGGCAGGCAGGCAGGCAGGGAGAAGCTCAGAGGCAGGCAGGCAGGCAGGGAGAAGCTCACAGGCAAGCAGGCAGGTAGGGAGAAAGCTCACAGGCGGGCAGGCAGGTAGGGAGAAAGCTCACAGGTAGGCAGGCAGGTAGGGAGAAGCTCACAGGCAGGCAGGCAGGTAGGGAGAAGCTCACAGGCAGGCAGGCAGGTAGGGAGAAGCTCACAGGCAGGTAGGCAGGTAGGTAGGGAGAAGCTCACAGGCAGGCAGGCAGGCAGGTAGGGAGAAGCTCACAGACAGGCAGGCAGGCAGGTAGGGAGAAGCTCACAGGCAGGCAGGCAGGCAGGCAGGTAGGGAGAAAGCTCACAGGTAGGCAGGCAGGTAGGGAGAAAGCTCACAGGCAGGCAGGCTGGTAGGTAGGGAGAAGCTCACAGGCAGGTAGGTAGGGAGAAGCTCACAGGCAGGCAGGTAGGGAGAAGCTCACAGGCAGGCAGGTAGGGAGAAGCTCACAGGCAGGCAGGTAGGGAGAAGCTCACAGGCAGGCAGGTAGGGAGAAGCTCACAGGCAGGCAGGCAGGCAAGTAGGGAGAAGCTCACAGGCAGGCAGACAGGCAGGCAGGGAGAAGCTCGCAGGCAGGCAGACAGGCAGGCAGGCAAGTAGGGAGAAGCTCACAGGCAGGCAGACAGACAGGCAGGCAGGCAAGTAGGGAGAAGCTCACAGGCAGGCAGACAGGCAGGCAGGGAGAAGCTCACAGGCAGGCAGACAGGCAGGCAGGGAGAAGCTCACAGGGAGGCAGGCAGGCAGTGAGAAAGCTCACAGGCAGGCAGGCAGGGAGAAGCTCACAGGCAGGTAGGGAGAAGCTCACAGGGAGGCAGGCAGGCAGTGAGAAAGCTCACAGGCAGGCAGGCAGGGAGAAGCTCACAGGCAGGTAGGGAGAAGCTCACAGTCAGGCAGGCAGGTAGGGAGAAGCTCACAGTCAGGCAGGCAGGTAGGGAGAAGCTCACAGTCAGGCAGGCAGGTAGGGAGAAGCTCACAGTCAGGCAGGCAGGTAGGGAGAAGCTCACAAGCAGGCAGGCAGGTAGGGAGAAGCTCACAAGCAGGCAGGCAGGTAGGTAGGGAGAAGCTCACAAGCAGGCAGGCAGGTAGGTAGGGAGAAGCTCACAGTCAGGCAGGCAGGCAGGTAGGGAGAAGCTCACAGTCAGGCAGGCAGGTAGGGAGAAGCTCACAGTCAGGCAGGCAGGTAGGTAGGGAGAAGCTCACAGGAAGGAGGAAAGTGACAGGCAGGCAAGCAGGTAGTGCACTGTGGAGTAAATCCAAATTGTTTGTAATCCACAAAAGACCGATTTCAAAGTTTAACACACATTCCAGTGGGTTCTCTAAATTCCAGGGGGTTCTCTAAATTCCAGGGGGTGTAGCTCAGGTTAAAGGTTAAAGGGTAAAGCGATAAAACTATTCAATTACTGCATCTTCCATCGTCTGAGACTGGCCACCATGTGGAAGACGCCATCTTTATCTGAACAGGTGGCCTAAGGCCGTGTCAAAATAAAAGTCCCAGACTAAAGCCCAGCAAGAAAAATGGGAGAATTAAAAATTTAACTAAACTGGGCTCCAACATCTCCTCTCCTCTCCTCTCCTCTTCTTTATTTATCTCTCCTCTCCTCTTCTTTATTTATCTCTTCTCTTCTCTTCTCTCCTCTCCTGTTCTATGGTCTCCTCTTCTCTCCTCTATACCTCTTGCTTTGTCACTTCATGTTCTCTGCTCTAGCTGATCTCATAACACATTATGTTAAAAGCATCTTTGAGCATCTGTGGCTTTGGCTGTCACTCTTTTCCACTGAGCTTGTGCTGCTGTTTCCTCTGTAACCTAAAGAGGGCGCCAGTGTTTAGCAGGATTTTCAGCCTTTCGTTAATGCCAGGCGTACTTTTTGTCCCCTTGTTGTCTCTTTGTCTCTCACTGTAGATGACAGAAGTCCAGCAGTGACTGACTGTGTATGTTTGTATGTGTGTGTGTGCGCGTGTGTGTACGGTAGCTGGTAAGGTTCAGGCCACGCCCACTTGCAGGTGGATTCCTATTCCTCATATTCTTCACATGTGCAGAAGTGCGATCCCGGCCAACGACGTTAATATTCACTTAGGAAACATTTCATTGGGTGATTTACAGCTGTACACAGAAACCATAGACCACTAAAACAATTATATAAATCATCATATCTATTTACTATTATGGAAATATAAAAATCTGCGTATTATTGCAGATATCCATCCATCCATCCATTTTCTAAGCCGCTTCTCCGTCAGGGTCGCGGGGGGATGCTGGAGCCTATCCCAGCAGTCTTCGGGCGGAAGGCAGGATACACCCTGGACAGGTCGCCAGTCCATCGCAGGGCAGATATTTTAGCATATATTTATTACATTTAGTACTTTTGTTTTGACGTACAATTATACAGAAACGTCACCTTTACTATTTATACTGGTTTATGTTTATAAGGTTTAAACACACAATGTACGTTCAGGTGGGTACATTTTTGAATGGTTCTAACACTGTAAACAAAAAAAGTAAAAAGGTTAAAATATTGCCAGCAATTCCTCCAGTAATTTACAGTATTTACTGTAGAAATGCAATATGTTACTGTGCTTGTACAGGATTCTTTCCGTTCTTTCCGGAATAGAATATGCCCATGCAAACACTTCAATTGGTATAGTCTTGTTCGATTGAGGCTATTCGGGACACAGTTCCTATCCGGTTGAACGAGGTGGGTAACCCTGTAAATAATCCATGAAATGATAATATCTGTATAATATCCGTGTAAACGCCTGTATCCGATTACATTCCCTATCGGAAAGTTTAAGTCCATTCTGCATGTGCGTTGCGTCACAGTGAGAGTTTATACCGTTCAACACGGCGGAGCAGAAACTGGTCTGCAGAGGAGACGAAGTTCATGCTCTGATCTT
>NC_051232.1:49342-134342 GCF_015220715.1 Pygocentrus nattereri | reverse complement strand
TATAAAATATAACACGACTTTCGCAAAGGAAACATTTTTTTTCCTCCAGTATTTTAGACTCACATACTGGCAGCAAATCAGAGGTAATTGTGGTCTGCGCGGTATGTTTTCGGGGGAACGCGTATGTTTATACACAGTAAATCAACACCGGGGTGCCCAAACTTTTGCACACAACGGTAACAGTCGGGCCCATGTCCTGCAGGGATGTGGAAATTTCAGACCGCTGCTAATATCCATCATTTTTCATGTGCATGACTGTTAATAAGTGTTGACACGTCAACATTTTTAAACATAATTAAAGCAATATATAATTAAAGTCTTCTGGATTAGCTTTATGGAGAAAGACGTATTTGTGAGCGCAGGAGCTCAGTGTTGCTGAAATGTTCTGACCTACTGGAATACAATAAACGCATCTTCAAATATTCACTTCAAATAACGATCGACCTTGAACATCGATGTCAACTTGTGACGGAATTTCTTTAATCAATTCTAAATCAATTATCTGTACAAATAATGTTTTGATTTCGTCTTTTTGGCTTCGCTTATTTAGTTTTTAAGGAACGAATGAAAGATCTTTTATGCTCTTCTTGCCTGATGTGCTTGTCTGTGATCTCACCGCTCTGAATGGTTATGCCGAGACTAATTCTTTCTCTTTCTTCTCACTGACCTCATTAATCTGCTGTCTCCCCTCTTTTTGATATGCTGCATTCGCTGCCTCTGCAGCTGGAGGCACTAGTGAGTCTCTCTCCTCATCAGTGAGCTCCCCAGGTATGGCGTCCTCTCACCTGTCTTCTGACTCCCTCACCCTCTCCACGTCCACCTTACGCAGCTCCAAGCGCTCCATCTGCTTTAAGAATGGCTGGCCGATGTCCCGGCAAGAGGGTGCTGACACCTGGAGCAGTGTGGAGGAAGAGGAGGCGTCCTCACCACGCCTTAAGTCACGTAGCTGTGATGACCTGCTCTCGGATGGGAATGGCGGAATGCCTGGAAGAGCCTCCAGTTCTGCGACTGCTACCCGCTCAGAAAGTGCTGGATCCCTGATCGATGAAGATGGAATACAGCAGCAGCAGGCAAAGAGTCTTAACTCGTCGCCAAGGGGACGACGACACCATAGGCGTAAGATGGCCCATGACACGCCGGGATTTCTGCAGCTGTACAAAAAGATGCACCACATTGACCGGGCACAGCTACTGCCCTCAGAAGTGATCCGTTCTGTGCGAACTCGCATCCTGGAACTCGAGCAGCAACAGCAGCGGAAAAACCTCCATGCCTGGCCTCCGTTTGGACATGAGGTGCCACAGCACATGGTGCCAAACCGGATTTCGGAATATGAGCAGCTGATCAAGAAGTCCAAATCCATGCCGGATCTAGGTGAGGACAACACTCCATCAGGCACCACTACCCCAGGGTCCTCAAGGGCCAGCAGCTGCCCCAAACGGCGCTTTTCGGTGGAGTCACTTCTAGAGGAGGAAGATCCTCCAGAACGGACTCTTCCAGAAGGTCAGCCAAGGCCAGGTACAAAGAGTCACAGCTTGGTGCAGGTGGTCAGGCAGGATCAGCACCAGCAGCAGGACTACTCAGACAGTGAACAAGATGCTTGCGCTTCTGAACTTAGTGACTTCATCCAAATTGAGGGCTCATCTTTTTGCAGTGAGAGTGACTTGGACCACTGCTCACTGGCCTCATCTGAAAGCTTCTATGGCTCAGGACACCTTCACCACCACCACCATCACCACGGACACCGGCATCATGGCAGCCACCACCACCATCTCCATCAGAGTCTGGGCCAGAGTCAAGGATACCACCACCGCCACCTGATCAGCTCCTGCAAGGGGCGCTGCCCAGCATCCTACACTCGCTTCACCACTATGCTAAAGCACGAGCGAGCACGGCAGGAGAGCCGTGCTGCCATCACCCCTTCACTGGCTCAGCACTCACCCAGCGAATCGGGCCTTTCCAAGCTGGCTTTCCTGGTCAGCCCTGTGCCTTTCCGCAGGAAACGGGGTTCCCCACCAACTCAGAGGCGCCACTGTCGTGCTGGCCGCCACAGATCAAAAGCATCAGTCTATGAGGCTTTAGATGCCGCCCTGCAGGACATCTATGACCACATAAGGGCTGAGAAAGGGCTGGGACCGGCACGGTTGCCAGACGACAGCATTTTGCGGCGGCTACTGGAGGAGTTACTCCCGGATGTTCCAGAGAGGAGCTCCTCGTTGCGGGGACAGAGGGGGTCCTACTCCCCTTCCTCTTCCTCCCATTTCTACCAGCCTCACCACAGTGCCTCCTACCAGCAGCCCCTCCACACAGACGCCTCCAACAACAACCAGCACACTAACGCTAACACTAATGCGATCTGCTGTTCAGGTGCAGCTGTGCTAAGGCTTCCTAAAAGCCCTGTTCTCTTCCTCCAGAATTTGCCATTATCGCATGTTCCCATTGTCATTCCTACAAACATCCTGTGTTGTATTTGAAACACTGCCTCTTCTCCACTGCTTCACTGGGAAGGTGTTAGAATAGTTTCACCATGGAAAGATGCTAACCGCTAATGTCTTTACACATGCTTTGTTGCAGACCATCGACTAAAAGCTCTCGAGGGAAGTTAGATTAAGAAGTTGCTTGATTAAAATTATGTCCTTGTCCTACCGTAAAAGGACACTCCTGCAACCACTGCTGTAACCACAGTGGTGCCGCAGTAGTCTAGAGCAAGACTTTCTGCTTTAAAGAGTAGAAAAACCTCCTTCAGATGATTTCAAAGGTGTGAGGATATTTTGAGAAAACTACAGTTGTTTTAGGGGGTTGGTTTTGGGGGGTTGGTTTGTTGACTGGTTTTGGGGGCTGGTTTTGAGGGGTTGGTTTTGGGGGGTTGGTTTTTGGGGGATGGTTTTGGGGGGCTGGATTTGGGGGGGTTGGTTTTGGGGGGTTGGTTTTTGGGCTGGTTTTGGGGACTGCTTTTGAGGGGTTGGTTTTTGGGGGTTTAGTTTTGGATGGTTGGTTTTGGGGGCTGGTTTTGGGGGGTTGGTTTTTGGGGGGTGGTTTTGGAGACTGGTTTTGAGGGGTTGGTTTTTGGGAGTTTGGTTTTGGGGGCTGATTTTGGGGGGTTGGTTTTGGGGGACTGGTTTTTGGGCTGGTTTTGGAGACTGGTTTTGAGGGGTTGGTTTTTGGGGGGTTGGTTTTGCTTGGGGTGGTTTTTGGGGGCTGGTTTTTGAGTGGTTGGTTTTGGGGACTGGTTTTGGTTGTGCTGGTTTTGGGGGGCTGGTTTTTGGGGTGTTGGTTTTGGGGGCCTGGTTTTGGTTGGGCTGGTTTTGGGGGCTGGTTTTCTTTGTTAGCTGGACAGTGCTGACGGATCCAAGCAGTTAGAGTTACTGCTAGGAGGCAAAGTATCTTATAGAAGCTGTGTAACTGTAGTACCTTCAGTTCATCTCTGGATGCTTCAAACACCAGAAATGACTCACCAGACAAGGGGTCAAGTTATCTAACTGTCCAGATGTTTTGCTTCAGTATGGCTTCTTTTCAGTGGTGGAAAAGTTAAACATTCATTCATTTTGTACCGAATAGAGACAGAATCACTTTTTTTGTTGTTGTTTTCAGTTACTTTAATGCTAGATTGGCTGCTTCCATTAGCCCCGAGATCACTGGCTAGATTGGGTGACAGCACAGGGGTTCCCAGTGGTTGCATGATGTCTTCTGTTAATGCATGCTGGGTATTGTAGTGAGAGAAAACACTGATGCAGGAAAATATGAAAACGATATAAAATTCTGAATTCTGTCAAATTCTAGTTCTGGGCCGGAATTCGGGGTCTGAATAGGACCCCCCATGCTTTTTGTAGGATATTTTGTGGAAAAGAGGCGAAGGGGCGTGGTGTGCTCTTAGTCTTTGTGGTAAATGCATGTTGTTATTTTGGTTTATCAGGTTTTACAACATTTTATTTAAGTATACAGTGTGATGCACCGTATGATCATCAGTTTAATAGAAACATTCAATTTTATCTTTCATTTTTTCATTTTTCTTGTTCTTACAGTTGGGTAATGTATGTTTTGACAATGTGACTTCGGTTTCTTACAGTTTCCAGTTGCTTTAATACCTTATGCCGTATTTCATTTGGCTAAGCAATCAGAAGATTTTACAGGAATTTGGAAATGTTTTAAATATTGAAATTTTTTATTTTGGCCATTTATTTTTACAGATTTTGGCTGAAATTCATGCCAATTTTCTCTGTGCATGTGTTTGCAGTTTGGATTGTGTGCAGAAATGTGTTGGGGCAACCGGAAAGGAAAATTTCTGTTATGTGTTTGATTTTTATTTAAAATGCTGCACCTAAATTATTCCTCACATCTCAAATCCTAGAAGTTAAATAAACATTTTGTTTCATGCCTTTTGGAAATTGTTTTATCCCGTGTACTTTTTTTTTTTCACCGGTGTTTCACGTTTCACCCTCATGCCTCTCCCATGTGCTTACAAATGGTACGTATGTGCAGTCACCTTTGACCTCAGGTGCATGTGTGCTTTACAGATCAGGGCTCTGATGCTGGTTCTCTCACGCCTCAGAACAGAGGACCAACTCCAGATCGAGAGGTAAGGACCCATTCAGTACCTGTGTGCCATGCACCTGTCCCCCGGGCCCAGAGCAGCGTGCCCTGCGTGACCCCGGGCTCAGGAAGGACGCTGGAGGCAGGATGAAAGACTTTACATTTACATTCCAGCGTTTAGCCGACGCTCCGATCCAGAGCAACTGACAGGAAGAGCTTCGTCTGTCTAGAGAAAGTCTCTCTGCTAGTTACCAGTAGGTTAGAGAGACAGACAGTCCTGTGCTCAGATACTGATAGAAACACAGTCACTGATACAGAGAGAAAAGGAGCAGAGCTGAACACAGAACAGTGCAATACAACACACTACAACACACTACACTACACTACAATACAATACACTACAATACAATACAACACACTACAGTAGAACACACTACACTACACTACAACACACTACACTACAATACAGTACAACACACTACACTACAATACAGTACAACACACTACACTACAATACAACACACTACACTACAATACAGTACAACACACTACACTACAATACAACACACTACAATACAGTACAACACACTACACTACAATACAGTACAACACACTACACTACAAACAATACAATACACTACACTACACTAGAACACACTACACTACAGTAGAACACACTACACTACAACACACTACAGTACAACACACTACAATACAACACACTACAATACAGTACAACACACTACAATACAGTACAACACTGCACTACAACACACTACACTACAATACAGTACAACACACTACACTACAACACACTACACTACAACACACTACACGACAGTAGAACACACTACACTACAACACAATACAGTACAACACACTACACTACACTACAATACAACACACTACAATACAGTACAACACACTACACTACACTACAATACAGTACAACACACTACACTACAACACAATACAGTACAACACACTACACTACACTACAACACACTACAATACAGTACAACACACTACACTACAATGCAATACACTACACTACAGTAGAACACACTACACTACAATACAATACAGTACAACACACTACACTACAATACACTACAGTAGAACACACTACACTACAACACACTACACTACACTACAATACAACACACTACAATACAGTACAACACACTACACTACAACACACTACACTACAATACAATACAACACACTACACTACAATACAACACACTACACTACAATACAACACACTACACTACAGTCCAATACACTACACTATAATACACTACAATACACAACAATACACTAAAATACACTACTGTAGTGTAGTGTATTGTAGTGTAGTGTGTTGTAGTGTGTTGTATTGCACTGTTCTGTGTTCAGCTCTGCTCCTTTTCTCTCTGTATCTACAGTGACTGTGTTTCTATCAGTATCTGAGCTCAGGACCGTCTCTCTCTCTAACCTACTGGTAACTAGCAGAGAGACTTTCTCTAGACAGACGAAGCTCTTCCTGCCAGTTGCTCTGGATCAGAGCATCGGCTAAATGCTGGAATGTAAATGCATCCCGCCTTTGTGTCTCTTGTGGCCGTCATTGTCTTCCCCTCTCTGGCGCCTGACATCCTCCTCCTGTCATTCCTCGCATCCCTCATTGTTGTTCGGGATTCAGGCCCTGCTGTCCTGCTGGCTTTCACGGCCGTTTTCAGAGCACAGGGACAGGTGCATGGCACAACCCTGCATACCCATACAGTCACCCTCGATTTCCAGTCAAAGTGGCTGTTAAGTACAGGTTCTTCATATTTCAGAGAAATTACCCGGGAGATTATATACAAGATCATCCACTGGCATAAGGAACACGAAAAAAAAAAAAAAAGTAAGTGAACAATCGGGAGTTTTTAAAACTCTGGTTCAAAGCCACAGATATAATGGGACTCCTAGCAACCACCTGGAAGACCTGGTAGACACTAGAACTGTCAGATAAACAGCACGTAAAGCTTTCATTTCTGAGAGAGAAGAAAATCAGATCTGTTTTGAGGCTTTGGGAGATTCTCTGGGAGAATGAGTTCTGCCTTTTCATGATGATGAAAACTGAACATCTGTAATTAAAGTCTGTTTTGACTGGAAATCACAGCAAACTGTCGTCAAACACGAATACGCTGGTAGAATATAGTTGGATGGTTTAGGGTTGATGGCCACTCTGGATTTCTCCTAGGTGTCCTCTAAGCAGATGACATATCTCATATTGTCTTCTCTCCTCCATCAGAGACAGTCTGCCAGGGCTATTTACGACTTTAAAGCTCAGTCCAGCAAGTGAGTACCTTCCCCGCTGACCGCTAACATGTGCATGTGTATATCACCCTCTTTTGTTTTATGCTGCGCTGTGATATTTTGTTCTGGCTGCTTTAATGTCTCTTGTTTTGTGATGAAACCTCGAGAGGATTCTTTGCGTGACTCGCTTTCCGACGCTCGTATTAATTGTACAGGCATGTTGGTTTTAACACAGTTGAACGTTTCTATCTATAACTGAATGTATAATTGAATGTAGCTGGTTATTAGCAGTGTAAACATGCTGCATTGTCCTGGATTGATCTGAAGGCTGTTTCCATTTCACTGCAGTGATATGAGTGGATAAAATAAGCATCGTCAGAATGCATTTATTCATTTCAGAAACATTATTTAGATCATGTGAATGCAGAGTTTAGTCAATGAGTGAAAAAAATCTTGATGTTTTGTTTGTAAAGTTGCTTTTTTACATAAAGAAGAGCTGATACGGTTCCACTGAGCATCGACGCCTTCAAACAGCTGAAAAACATCGCAGAGCTAGTTTGTGTTTTATGTGACACTAAATATTGTCCCTAAGGTTTAAATCTGGACTCTGACCAGCACAAAATCTTTTGCTTGGCCAATTTTTTTTTAGTCTATAGTCAATAAGTGTATATATCTTATATACAGTCAATGAGTGCATATATCATATACACTTACCGACCACTTTATTAGGTTCAACTGCTTGTTAACACAAATAGCTGATCAGCCAATCACACGGCCGCAGCTCACTGCATTCAGGCATGTAGAGGTGGTCAAGATGACTTGCTGAAGTGCAAACCGAGCATCAGAACTGGGAAGAAAGGGGATTTAAGGGGCTTTGAACGTGGCATGGTTGTCGGTGCCAGACGGGCTGGTCTGAGTATTTTAGAAACTGCTGATCTACTGGGATTTTCACGCTCAACCATCTCTAGGATTTACAGAGAACGGTCCGGAAAAGAGGAAATATCCAGTAAGCGGTCAGTTGTGTGGACGAAAATGCCTTGTTGATGTGAGAGGTCAGAGGAGAATGGGCAGACTGGTTCCAGATGATAGAAAGGCAGCAGGAACTCAAATAACCAACCAGAATCTCTGAGGAACGTTTCCAGCACCTTGTTGAAAGTCTGCCATGAAGAATTAAGACAGTTCTGAAGGCAAAGGGGGGTCCAGCCTCTTTGGTGAGATGTGTTGCTTTTCCACCGTTTACAGGCTTTACTTCTCACATCACTTCCGGTTCCGGTTGAGAGTACGCTGTGCGCTTTGTTTGCTGCCGCTTCTCGCTGGATCTTCTTCTATTTTTTTTTTTTTCTTTTTTCTCTTTTCTGTCTGTTATACTTTGCTGGACTTTACCTCGACTGCTCTGGATTTGGGTTTTCTCTGGACACCTGTCTTGATCAGCTGCTGCAGCATTGCTTGCGCTGTGGTGACATTCCTGGCTTTTTGGTTGCACCGGCAGTTTCATCGACTGTTGTTGCTGCCTGCGAGCCTGCCTGCACGAACCGCCCCTGTGGCTCTGATGTCGAGCGGGCGGCTAAATGGGCTTGCGGTGTGTTTACTTTTGCCTTTCCTCGGATTATCATTTTTTGATCGGGCGATGGAGGAATTACCTGGTACTCCGAGCCTTTATCCTATATACTCATACTCCAGCGAGGACTTACGAAGGCTGCGTTCTTTCCGTCGGCTTGATGCTCCCACTTACAATCTTTGCTGCTCTATCAGCATCTCTAGACGACCCCGATATATACATCGTGGCTGTAAACGTCAGACTTATCCAGCACCTCAGGCACTGTGTATCAATCATCCCGCAGTACGGATTACTGATCGTTGCTTTAGGCGACGCCCTGGAAGAGCGCATCGTGGAGTGAACCATAGGTTTCTACTGGAGGTCCCTCATTCTACACCGTCGCATCAGTCTGCTCCTTCGATCTCGGCACATCGTCTATCTAACCTGGCGCTACTGAACTGTCGCTCGCTCACAGATAAGGCTGCATTAGTCAATGACCTTATCGACCAGCATCAGTTGGATCTATTCTTTTTAACTGAAACGTGGCAGGTACCGGGTGACTTTTTTTACCTGAATGCTGCTTCTCCCCCTAATTTTAATTATCTGGCCTCACCTAGAAAAACAGGTAGAGGTGGGGGACTGGCGGTTTTATTCAGGGACAATTTTGAATTGACTTTGGGCAACCCACAAGATGTTTCCTCTTTTGAAGTCATGGTTCTCAAGGCTCCTGGGTGTATCTTCTTAATGATTTACCGCCCCCCGAAGAGTTCTCTGACTGAATTTTTGTCAGAATTTGGGGAGATCTTGACGTTTGCCAGTTCACTCTCCTCTTCCATCATTGTTCTTGGCGATGTTAATATCCACCTTGACTCTAACTCTTCTGCCTCTTCAGAATTCCTGTCATTGATAAGCTGTTTTGATCTAACTCAACACGTTGACTTTCCGACTCATAAGAAGGGTCATATTCTGGACATAATCTGTTCTACGGGTGGGATTATTACTAATATAACTGGACATTGTGTTGGTGTGTCTGACCATATACTAATCAATGCCTCTTTCTCTCCACCTGTTCCTAAACCTCACTCAAAATCTGTACTTACTTATCGTAATGTTAAGGCTACTGATTGTCCTTCTATGTTGGCCTCTTTGGAAACGTTTAATTTTGCCCATCTTAGTTCTATGCAATCCACTGATGATGCTGTATCATTCTATAACTGTAGTCTACGTGCTTGTCTTGACACCTTGGCACCGATGAAAACTAGATCTGTGCCTTCTACTCATAGATCGCCTTGGTTTACTCCTGCTCTCCGCAATATGAAAACAGCTGGAAGACGTCTAGAACGTCTTTTTAAGAAATCCGGGTTGCAGGTTCACTATCTAGCTTACACTGATCATCTGGCCTCATACAAAGTAGCACTAAACAATGCTCGTGCATCATACTACGCGGATGTTTTCAGTACTGCTGGTCAGAATCCCAAGCTTCTGTTTTCAGTGGTAAATAAGCTTCTGCGACCCCCATCAACTCCAAATACTGCCTCAACTGTTCTATGTAATGCCTTTCTGAAATTCTACGGTAACAAGGTGTCAACCATCTATAAAGACCTGTTGAATACCCCTGCTGACTGCCATGGGCCTATCGTTTTCTCTCCAACTCTGTCACTTTCTTTTTCAAATTTCTCTCTGACTGACTCAACTTCTATTGTCAATATTATAGCTAACTCTAAGACTCCATCCTCTCGACTGGACCCTGTTCCTACCCATCTTCTTCAACGCTGTGTCTCTATCTTTTCCGAACCAATATGCCACTTGGTTAATCTTTCACTCACTTCTGGATATGTTCCTGTGTCTTTAAAAACAGCAGCTGTCACACCTATTATTAAGAAACCTGACTCAGATCTAACAATTTTGAGCAATTACAGGCCTATTTCAAATCTCCCATTCATCTCTAAAGTTCTAGAAAAGGTCGTGGCTTCCCAGCTGCTTGATTTTTTGAGCACTAATGATTTATTTGAAAAATTTCAATCTGGTTTTCGTTTGCATCATAGCACCGAGACTGCTCTTCTCTGTGTCCTAAATGACCTTCTCCTTTCCGCGGATACAGGTTGCATCTCCATTCTTTTGCTTCTTGATCTCACTGCTGCTTTCGACACAGTAAATCACAATGTTCTTTTAACTAGGCTCACTGAGATTGGTCTCTCTGGAACCGTACTATCCTGGTTCCACTTGTATCTGACTAACAGGCTTCAGTTTATTTCAATTGGGAACCATACGTCTGACACAGTGCCCATTGAATATGGTGTCCCTCAGGGTTCCGTCCTTGGTCCCCTCCTTTTTATAATCTATATTCTCCCCCTCGGTTATATTTTTCGTAGTCACAATTTACATTTTCATTGCTATGCTGATGATATTCAGATCTATCTCAGCTTCAAACCAGCAGCACTGTTTCCCCCACCCCAGTTAAATAGATGTCGTATTGACCTGAACTCCTGGCTTAGGGCAAATGTTCTTTCTTTAAATGCACACAAAACCGAGTTTATAGTTACTGGCTAGTCCACTGTTAACGCTCTCAAAAATCTTGCTCTCACTGTAAATGATATTACAATCACTCCATCTGTCACTGTCCGAAACCTAGGTGTTCTTTTTGACCCTTCTTTGTCTTTTGAACCACACATCAAGTCTCTGTCTAGGTCGGCATTTTTCCACCTTCGCAATATTTCACGTGTCCGTCCTTTACTGTCCCCGGCTGCAGCTGAGTCTCTGGTCCATGCTTTTGTTACTTCTCACCTGGACTATTGTAACTCTCCCCGCTAAGTCACTTAGGTTGTTACAAATAGTGCAAAATTCTGCAGCACGGATTCTCACATACACTAAAAAATCTGAGCACATTGCTCCTGTTCTTCAGAGACTTCATTGGCTGCCCATTACTTTACGTATTCACTATAAAATTCTACTTCTCACATTCAAGGCACTTCATGGCCTGGCTCCTGCATACTTACTCGACCTTCTAATACCCTACAAGCCCACTCGTAACCTCAGGTCTTCGGAAGCAGGCCTTCTAGTGGTCCCTAGGTTCAGGCTCAGCTCTATGGGTGGTCGTTCCTTCAGTGTTGCGGCCCCTTTGCTCTGGAACTCTCTGCCTCTCTCTCTCTTCGCTCTACCTCTTCTCTTTCTCACTTCAAATCTTTATTGAAATCTCATCTTTTTCTCCTTCATTTTTCTCCTGCATCTTCCTCGGGCCTTGTGTAATGTGATATGCATTTTGTAAAGCGACCTTGGGTTTTGTGTAAAGGCGCTATATAAGTTTAACTTATTATTATTATTATTATTATTATTATTATTATTATTATTACTAGTAATGTGTACCTAATAAAGTGGCAGGTGAATGTATATCATATCTACTCAGCTCATCCATGACTATAACTGCCCTCATTCATAAAGCTTGTAGATTCTTGGAGAACTGGAGCTCCACTTTGCTGTTGCTCTTGTTAGTATGCTGCTTGTTGATTTATCCATAGCTCTTAAGCTGTATTTGAACAAGAGAGCTACAATCAGCCATAGCGACATACAGCGGACTGCAGCTGGGCTTCAGCCTGCACTGTTCAGAGGTTCAAACTAGGACAGTGCACTTATGTCATAAAAATGGTAGCATTGATAATTAAGCATGTTAAATGTGTATAATTGAATGTAGCTGGTTATGATCAGTGTATATATGTATCTCTGTGTTGTAATGGATGTATCTGAAGGTCCTGTATCAGAGCTAATATATGAACATCAAGCACATTTGATTAATGAATATTGAATGGATTGCACACTTCTTTTTCACAAACAAATATTTTGTCTATTTTTAAATGTAAGAGAAAAACCTTTTTATTGCCTTTATTCTACTACGTACGTAACTCGTTCAGTCCGGGAATGTCTGAAAATGATGATAATAAGTTTGTTTATGTGTGTTTTCTAAAGGGAGCTCTCCTTTAAGAAGGGCGATGCAATCAACATCATCAGACAGATCGACAGTAACTGGTACGAGGGAGAGCACAGAGGGCGCATCGGCATCTTCCCCATTTCTTATGTAGAGGTAAATTACACAGCGAGGAGCCCTCAGGGCCTCCTGGGTCTCCAGGCCTAGTGATTTCTAGGAGCTAAAATCTGTCATTTCTAGTTAATTTTTTTTATTTCTAGAGTCATGACGGTTTTATTTTGTCAGTTTCGGAATCTAAACACTTAAAATATTGAAATATTGTCCAGTCAGGGCTTCAGGAGCTGAACAGAAGGCCTTGCATTAAGATTAACTACTAATATAACGGCGCTGACAGTGGAATTAACCACTCATGCGTGAATGTGAGTCATAGAGTAACCAGGTTTCAGTCGCAGCTCCATGTCGCGACTCTTTGCTGAAACACTGACTGTAAAACTAATACAGATACCTGTAAATTTCAGTAAACACACTTAAAAAGGTTCTTCAAGGGCTGTTTAGTAAAAACAACTGTTCTATTTAGAACAGGGAGTTCTATGTAGAACCATTTTGTGCTGAAATGGTTCTTTACATGGCGAAAGTGTTCATCAGATTGATGGAGAATGTGTTCTTCGTGGTTTTATGTAGACATTTTTGAAAATGGTTCTATAAAGCACCACAAATGGTTCTTTTATTGTTACAGTCTTGGTGTACTGACAAAACCCCTCTCTGTCTGTCTGTTTGTCTGTCTCTCTCTCTGTCTCTCTTTGTCTCTCTGTCTCTGTCTGTCTCTTTGTCTCTCTCTCTTTCTCTCTGTCTGTCTCTGTCTCTTTCCCTCTCTCTCTCTCTCTCTCTCTCTTTCTCTCTCTTTCTCTCTCTTTCTCTCTCTTTCTCTCTCTTTCTCTCTCTGTCTGTCTGTCTGTTTGTCTGTATGTCTGTATGTCTCTCTCTCTTTTGTCTGTCTCTCTCTGTCTTCTCAGAAGGTGGCGTCTCCGGAGCGTAAGCAGCCAGCCCGTCCTCCTCCCCCTGCGCAGGTTAGAGAGATGGGGGAGGCTGTGGCTCGATACAACTTCAACGCTGACACTAATGTGGAGCTCTCGCTTAGAAAGGCAGGTTCCCTCACTAGGAATTTATAAGGGTGTATCTGAATAATCTAGAAGCCTGGCAGGATACCTTCAGAAGTGGCAGCAGGGACTGTCCATCATAGTCTTATGGCCCTTCATAAGACTGCCCATTAAAGTCTTATGGCCCTTCATAAGACTGTCCATTAAAGTCTTATGGCCCTTCATAAGACTGTCCATTAAAGTCTCATGGCCCTTCATAAGACTGTCCGTTAAAGTCTCATGGCCCTTCATAATACTGTCCGTTAAAGTCTCATGGCCCTTCTTGAGACTGTCCGTTAAAGTCTTATGGCCCTTCATAAGACTGTCCATTAAAGTCTCATGGCCCTTCGTGAGACTGTCCACTAAAGTCTTATG
This sequence comes from Pygocentrus nattereri, assembly GCF_015220715.1. NCBI lineage: Eukaryota > Metazoa > Chordata > Actinopteri > Characiformes > Serrasalmidae > Pygocentrus > Pygocentrus nattereri. The sequence goes on along the minus strand of NC_051232.1, from coordinate 120,568 downwards.
GCCCTTCATAAGACTGTCCGTTAAAGTCTCATGGCCCTTCGTAAGACTGTCCGTTAAAGTCTCATGGCCCTTCGTAAGACTGTCCGTTAAAGTCTCATGGCCCTTCATAAGACTGTCCATTAAAGTCTCATGGCCCTTCGTGAGACTGTCCACTAAAGTCTTATGGCCCTTCATAAGACTGTCCATTAAAATCTCATGGCCCTTCATAAGACTGTCCATTAAAGTCTCATGGCCCTTCATGTTTAACCACCAGACATTTTATGTACCATATTTTCATATGAATACAACTCATCTGAACCATCAGGGCGCTGTGTGGAAAATGCTGAGAATATTTGTGTTAGTGTGTGTTGTGCTGGTACGAGTGGATCAGACACAGCAGTGCTGCTGGAGTTTTTAAACACTGTAGACTCACTGTCCACTCTATTAGACACTCCTACCTTGTCGGTCCACCTTGTAGATGTAAGGTCAGAGACGACAGCTCATCTGCTGCTGCACAGTTTGTGCTGGTCATCCTCTAGTCCTTCATCAGTGGTCACAGGACACCGCCCACAGGATGCCGCCCACAGGATGCCGTTGGCTGGATATTTTTGGTTGGTGGACTATTCTCAGTCCAGCAGCGACACTGAGGTGTTTAAAAACTCCAGCAGCACTGCTGAGTCTGATCCACTCAGACCAGCACAATACACACTAACACACCACCACCACATCAGTGTCATTGCAGTGCTGAGAATGACCCACCACCCTAATAGTACCTGCTCTGTGAGGGTCCATGGGGGACCTGACCACTGAAGAACAGGGTAACAGAGTATCAGAGAAACAGATGGACGACAGTCTGAGCCTGTCCGGTCAGTGGAGCTGATAGGATGGACAGTGAGTGAATATAATAAGATTATTACCTTTAACTCTTTAACTCTGTGTTACAGGGTGAGAAGGTGATTTTGTTGAGGAAGGTGGATCAGAACTGGTTTGAAGGGAGGATTCCTGGTTCCAATAAGCACGGAATATTTCCTGTCTCATACGTCGATGTCATCAAGGGATCCCCTTCCAAGAGCCCCAGTCACCATGGAGACACACACAGGGGGCACAAGGTAAAGGTTTTCTAGCAGCGCTGTGTTATAAGCAGTCATGTGCACGCCTGCTGTATTACACACCACATACTCTGCTGTCGTCGGTGATGATCAGCGGTTCAGTACAGAGGCAGCAGTGCAGGTTAGGCTGGAAAATGATGGGATGCTCCTTTAATTCCCGTTAACTGCAGAAAGAAATCATACCAGCTTTTCTACTTTTTCCATCATTCTTTTATCTTTTCCTCCCACTCTAAAAGCCCTCCCCCATTTTTGATGTGGCTCCGCCCCCTGCACTTACCTCCAGGTGGTCACCAGCGAATGGCTTTTCCCCACTCTGAGTGGCTCCAACCCCTCCCAGTCCTCCTGTAGCTCTCCAGCCCCGCCCATTCCTCCACCACTTCCTATGATCCTCCAGAGTGCACAGCCCCTCCCCCACACCCCCTCATTACGAGGCTCCACCCCAAATCAGATCCCTGCACTGACGCAAGCACCAGCTACACTGGAGCCGTCCTTTACAGCCACGCCTCACATATGTAGCCCCGCCTCTCCTGAGCTAGACCACTGCGGCCTGCGGTACAATAGATAAAACCACCTAGCCGCGGAACCGAGCCGGCCTTTTACAGTAAGGAGGAAGCTGAACTCCGATCAGAGTTTAGGGTCCTATAATTGCAGAACCAAAGAACACAAGAACCAGAAAACAAACCCCACCAGAACAGGCCCAAGAGCAGGAGCGCCACCCTGCAGGGCATGTCAATGAGGCGTGTGATCAACTCCTGTCCATGTTCATGAGTAATCAGCTCCATCAGCCCAGCAGACAGACCACCGTACACCACAGCTCAGAGAACCGTCCATCACTTGGCCCTGACCAGGCAGGTCCCTCAGTCTGGCCATCAGTCCAGAAAGCACAGCAGGCATAGCTGATGTGTTCTGCAGGAAACAGAGTGAGGAGCTCCTGTCAGTTATACTGACTGACCAATCAGAGCCGTCTAGCCCCGTCACAGAGAGCATGTGGGCGGGGCTTCCTGAGCTGTACATACAGGAAGAGGGTGACGAGCCAATCAGATCTTCCCCATCCATTCCTGTAAAGAAAGATCCAAAAGAAGAGGTAGAACCTGCAACGTGTGACAGCTGTCTGTCTGTCTGTCTGTCTGTCTGTCTGTCTGTCTCCCACAGTTCCACCCTCCTCTCCCTCTCCATCTTCCTCTCTGACTTCTTCTCTCCCAGTCTCCCTGATGATCCCCCCTCCACTCATCCGTCCATTCCCCCCTCTCTCCCAGTCTTCCCGGTGCTCCCCCTCTCTCCACTCATCCGTCCATTCCCCCTCTCTCCCACTCTCTCCACTCATCCCACTCTCTCCCAGTCTCCCCAATGATCCCCTCTCCACTCATCCGTCCATTCCCCCCTCTCTCCCAGTCTTCCCGGTGCTCCCCCTCTCTCCACTCATCCGTCCATTCCCCCTCTCTCCCACTCTCTCCACTCATCCCACTCTCTCCCAGTCTCCCCAATGATCCCCTCTCCACTCATCCGTCCATTCCCCCCTCTCTCCCAGTCTCCCCGATGATCCCCCCTCCACTCATCCGTCCATTGCCCCCTCTCTCCCAGTCTCCCCGATGATCCCCTCTCCACTCATCCGTCCATTCCCCCCTCTCTCCCAGTCTCTCCGATGATCCCCCCTCCACTCATCCGTCCATTGCCCCCTCTCTCCCAGTCTCCCCGATGATCCCCCCTCCACTCATCCGTCCATTCCCCCCTCTCTCCCGGTCTCCCCGATGATCCCCCCTCCACTCATCCGTCCATTACCCCCTCTCTCCCGGTCTCCCCGATGATCCCCCCTCCACTCATCCGTCCATTGCCCCCTCTCTCCCGGTCTCCCCGATGATCCCCCCTCCACTCATCCGTCCATTGCCCCCTCTCTCCCAGTCTCCCCGATCATCCCCCCTCCACTCATCCGTCCATTCCCCCCTCTCTCCCAGTCTCCCCGATGATCCCCCTCCACATCCCCCCTCTCTCCCAGTCTCCCCGATGATCCCCCTCCACTTCCCCCTCTCTCCCAGTCTCTCCGGTGATCCCCTCCCACTCAACCGTCCATTCCCCCTCTCCCCCAGTCTCCCCGAGGATCCCCTCTCCACTCATCCGTCCATTCCCCCCTCTCTCCCAGTCTCTCCGATGATCCCCCCTCCACTCATCCGTCCATTGCCCCCTCTCTCCCAGTCTCCCCGATGATCCCCCCTCCACTCATCCGTCCATTCCCCCCTCTCTCCCGGTCTCCCCGATGATCCCCCCTCCACTCATCCGTCCATTACCCCCTCTCTCCCGGTCTCCCCGATGATCCCCCCTCCACTCATCCGTCCATTGCCCCCTCTCTCCCGGTCTCCCCGATGATCCCCCCTCCACTCATCCGTCCATTGCCCCCTCTCTCCCAGTCTCCCCGATCATCCCCCCTCCACTCATCCGTCCATTCCCCCCTCTCTCCCAGTCTCCCCGATGATCCCCCTCCACATCCCCCCTCTCTCCCAGTCTCCCCGATGATCCCCCTCCACTTCCCCCTCTCTCCCAGTCTCTCCGGTGATCCCCTCCCACTCAACCGTCCATTCCCCCTCTCCCCCAGTCTCCCCGAGGATCCCCCCCTCCACTCATCCGTCCATTCCCCCCTCTCTCCCAGTCTCCCCGATGATCCCCCTCCACTTCCCCCTCTCTCCCAGTCTCTCCGGTGATCCCCTCCCACTCATCCGTCCATTCCCCCTCTCCCCCAGTCTCCCCGAGGATCCCCCCCTCCACTCATCCATCCATTTACCCCTCTCTCACAGTCTCTCCGGTGATCCCCTTCCACTCATCCATCCATTCCCCCTCTGCCCCAGTCTCCCCAGTGCTCCCCCCTCCACTCATCCGTCCATTGCCCCCTCTCTTTCAGTCTCCCCGGTGCTCCCCCCTCCACTCATCCGTCCATTGCCCCCTCTCTCCCAGTCTCCCCGATGATCCCCCCTCCACTCATCCGTCCATTCCCCCCTCTCTCCCAGTCTCCCCGATCATCCCCCCTCCAGTCATCCGTCCATTCCCCCCTCTCTCCCGGTCTCCCCGATGATCCCCCCTCCACTCATCCGTCCATTCCCCCCTCTCTCCCGGTCTCCCCGATCATCCCCCCTCCACTCATCCGTCCATTCCCCCCTCTCTCCCGGTCTCCCCGATCATCCCCCCTCCACTCATCCGTCCATTCCCCCCTCTCTCCCGGTCTCCCCGATCATCCCCCCTCCACTCATCCGTCCATTCCCCCCTCTCTCCCAGTCTCCCCGATGATCCCCCTCCACATCCCCCCTCTCTCCCAGTCTCCCCGATGATCCCCCTCCACTTCCCCCTCTCTCCCAGTCTCTCCGGTGATCCCCTCCCACTCAACCGTCCATTCCCCCTCTCCCCCAGTCTCCCCGAGGATCCCCCCCTCCACTCATCCGTCCATTCCCCCCCCTCTCTCCAAGTCTCCCCGATGATCCCCCTCCACTTCCCCCTCTCTCCCAGTCTCTCCGGTGATCCCCTCCCACTCAACCGTCCATTCCCCCTCTCCCCCAGTCTCCCCGAGGATCCCCCCCTCCACTCATCCATCCATTTACCCCTCTCTCACAGTCTCTCCGGTGATCCCCTTCCACTCATCCATCCATTCCCCCTCTGCCCCAGTCTCCCCAGTGCTCCCCCCTCCACTCATCCGTCCATTGCCCCCTCTCTTTCAGTCTCCCCGGTGCTCCCCCCTCCACTCATCCGTCCATTGCCCCCTCTCTCCCAGTCTCCCCGATGATCCCCCCTCCACTCATCCGTCCATTCCCCCCTCTCTCACAGTCTCCCCGGATGATCCCCCCCTCCACTTCCCCCTCTCTCCCAGTCTCTCCGGTGATCCCCTCCCACTCATCCGTCCATTCCCCCTCTCTCCCAGTCTCCCCGGTGCTCCCCCCTCCACTCATCCGTCCATTCCCCCCTCTCTCCCAGTCTCCCCGATCATCCCCCCTCCAGTCATCCGTCCATTCCCCCCTCTCTCCCGGTCTCCCCGATGATCCCCCCTCCACTCATCCGTCCATTCCCCCCTCTCTCCCGGTCTCCCCGATCATCCCCCCTCCACTCATCCGTCCATTCCCCCCTCTCTCCCGGTCTCCCCGATCATCCCCCCTCCACTCATCCGTCCATTCCCCCCTCTCTCCCGGTCTCCCCGATGATCCCCCCTCCACTCATCCGTCCATTCCCCCCTCTCTCCCGGTCTCCCCGATCATCCCCCCTCCACTCATCCGTCCATTCCCCCCTCTCTCCCAGTCTCCCCGATGATCCCCCTCCACATCCCCCCTCTCTCCCAGTCTCCCCGGTGATCCCCCTCCACTTCCCCCTCTCTCCCAGTCTCTCCGGTGATCCCCTCCCACTCAACCGTCCATTCCCCCTCTCCCCCAGTCTCCCCGAGGATCCCCCCCTCCACTCATCCGTCCATTCCCCCCTCTCTCCCAGTCTCCCCGATGATCCCCCTCCACTTCCCCCTCTCTCCCAGTCTCTCCGGTGATCCCCTCCCACTCAACCGTCCATTCCCCCTCTCCCCCAGTCTCCCCGAGGATCCCCCCCTCCACTCATCCATCCATTTACCCCTCTCTCACAGTCTCTCCGGTGATCCCCTTCCACTCATCCATCCATTCCCCCTCTGCCCCAGTCTCCCCGGTGCTCCCCCCTCCACTCATCCGTCCATTGCCCCCTCTCTCCCAGTCTCCCCGATGATCCCCCCTCCACTCATCCGTCCATTCCCCCCTCTCTCACAGTCTCCCCGGATGATCCCCCCCTCCACTTCCCCCTCTCTCCCAGTCTCTCCGGTGATCCCCTCCCACTCATCCGTCCATTCCCCCTCTCTCCCAGTCTCCCCGGTGCTCCCCCCTCCACTCATCCGTCCATTCCCCCCTCTCTCCCAGTCTCCCCGATCATCCCCCCTCCAGTCATCCGTCCATTCCCCCCTCTCTCCCGGTCTCCCCGATGATCCCCCCTCCACTCATCCGTCCATTCCCCCCTCTCTCCCGGTCTCCCCGATCATCCCCCCTCCACTCATCCGTCCATTCCCCCCTCTCTCCCGGTCTCCCCGATCATCCCCCCTCCACTCATCCGTCCATTCCCCCCTCTCTCCCGGTCTCCCCGATCATCCCCCTCCACATCCCCCCTCTCTCCCAGTCTCCCCGATGATCCCCCTCCACTTCCCCCTCTCTCCCAGTCTCTCCGGTGATCCCCTCCCACTCAACCGTCCATTCCCCCTCTCCCCCAGTCTCCCCGAGGATCCCCCCCTCCACTCATCCGTCCATTCCCCCCTCTCTCCCAGTCTCCCCGATGATCCCCCTCCACTTCCCCCTCTCTCCCAGTCTCTCCGGTGATCCCCTCCCACTCAACCGTCCATTCCCCCTCTCCCCCAGTCTCCCCGAGGATCCCCCCCTCCACTCATCCATCCATTTACCCCTCTCCCCCAGTCTCCCCGAGGATCCCCCCCTCCACTCATCCGTCCATTCCCCCCTCTCTCCCAGTCTCCCCGATGATCCCCCTCCACTTCCCCCTCTCTCCCAGTCTCTCCGGTGATCCCCTCCCACTCAACCGTCCATTCCCCCTCTCCCCCAGTCTCCCCGAGGATCCCCCCCTCCACTCATCCATCCATTTACCCCTCTCTCACAGTCTCTCCGGTGCTCCCCCCTCCACTCATCCGTCCATTGCCCCCTCTCTTTCAGTCTCCCCGGTGCTCCCCCCTCCACTCATCCGTCCATTGCCCCCTCTCTCCCAGTCTCCCCGATGATCCCCCCTCCACTCATCCGTCCATTCCCCCCTCTCTCCCAGTCTCTCCGGTGATCCCCTCCCACTCATCCGTCCATTCCCCCTCTCTCCCAGTCTCCCCGGTGCTCCCCCCTCCACTCATCCGTCCATTGCCCCCTCTCTCCCAGTCTCCCCGATGATCCCCCCTCCACTCATCCGTCCATTCACCCCTCTCTCCCAGTCTCCCCGGTGCTCCCCCCTCCACTCATCCGTCCATTCCCCCCTCTCTCCCAGTCTCCCCGGTGCTCCCCCCTCCACTCATCCGTCCATTCCCCCCTCTCTCCCAGTCTCCCCGGTGATCCCCCCTCCACTCATCCGTCCATTCCCCCCTCTCTCCCAGTCTCCCCGGTGCTCCCCCCTCCACTCATCCGTCCATTCCCCCCTCTCTCCCAGTCTCCCCGGTGCTCCCCCCTCCACTCATCCGTCCATTCCCCCCTCTCTCCCAGTCTCCCCGGTGCTCCCCCCTCCACTCATCCGTCCATTCCCCCCTCTCTCCCAGTCTCCCCGGTGCTCCCCCCTCCACTCATCCGTCCATTCCCCCCTCTCTCCCAGTCTCCCCGGTGCTCCCCCCTCCACTCATCCTTCCATTCCCCCCTCTCTCCCAGTCTCCCCGGTGCTCCCCCCTCCACTCATCCGTCCATTCCCCCCTCTCTCCCAGTCTCCCCGGTGCTCCCCCCTCCACTCATCCGTCCATTCCCCCCTCTCTCCCAGTCTCCCCGGTGCTCCCCCCTCCACTCATCCGTCCATTCCCCCCTCTCTCCCAGTCTCCCCGGTGCTCCCCCCTCCACTCATCCGTCCATTCCCCCCTCTCTCCCAGTCGCCCCGGTGCTCCCCCCTCCACTCATCCGTCCATTCCCCCCTCTCTCCCAGTCTCCCCGGTGCTCCCCCCTCCACTCATCCGTCCATTCCCCCCTCTCTCCCAGTCTCCCCGGTGCTCCCCCCTCCACTCATCCGTCCATTCCCCCCTCTCTCCCAGTCTCCCCGGTGCTCCCCCCTCCACTCATCCGTCCATTCCCCCCTCTCTCCCAGTCTCCCCGGTGCTCCCCCCTCCACTCATCTGTCCATTCCCCCCTCTCTCCCAGTCTCCCCGGTGCTCCCCCCTCCACTCATCCGTCCATTCCCCCCTCTCTCCCAGTCTCCCAGTCTCCCCGGTGCTCCCCCCTCCACTCATCCGTCCATTCCCCCCTCTCTCCCAGTCTCCCCGGTGCTCCCCCCTCCACTCATCCGTCCATTCCCCCCTCTCTCCCAGTCTCCCCGGTGCTCCCCCCTCCACTCATCCGTCCATTCCCCCCTCTCTCCCAGTCTCCCCGGTGCTCCCCCCTCTCTCCCAGTCTCCCCGGTGCTCCCCCCTCCACTCATCCGTCCATTCCCCCCTCCACTCATCCGTCCATTCCCCCCTCTCTCCCAGTCTCCCCGGTGCTCCCCCCTCCACTCATCCGTCCATTCCCCCCTCTCTCCCAGTCTCCCCGGTGCTCCCCCCTCCACTCATCCGTCCATTCCCCCCTCCACTCATCCGTCCATTCCCCCCTCTCTCCCAGTCTCCCCGGTGCTCCCCCCTCCACTCATCCGTCCATTCCCCCCTCTCTCCCAGTCTCCCCGGTGCTCCCCCCTCCACTCATCCGTCCATTCCCCCCTCTCTCCCAGTCTCCCCGGTGCTCCCCCCTCCACTCATCCGTCCATTCCCCCCTCCACTCATCCGTCCATTCCCCCCTCTCTCCCAGTCTCCCCGATGATCCCCCCTCCACTCATCCGTCCATTCCCCCCTCTCTCCCAGTCTCCCCGGTGCTCCCCCCTCCACTCATCCGTCCATTCCCCCCTCTCTCCCAGTCTCCCCGGTGCTCCCCCCTCCACTCATCCGTCCATTCCCCCCTCTCTCCCAGTCTCCCCCAGTCTCCCCAATGATCCCCCCTCCACTCATCCGTCCATTCCCCCCTCTCTCCCAGTCTCCCCGATGATCCCCCCTCCACTCATCCGTCCATTCCCCCCTCTCTCCCAGTCTCCCCGGTGATCCCCTTCCACTCATCCATCCATTCCCCCTCTGCCCCAGTCTCCCCCAGTCTCCCCAATGATCCCCCCTCCACTCATCCGTCCATTCCCCCCTCTCTCCCAGTCTCCCCGATGATCCCCCCTCCACTCATCCGTCCATTCCCCCCTCTCTCCCAGTCTCCCCGGTGATCCCCTTCCACTCATCCATCCATTCCCCCTCTGCCCCAGTCTCCCCCAGTCTCCCCGATGATCCCCCCTCCACTCATCCGTCCATTCCCCCCTCTCTCCCAGTCTCCCCGATGATCCCCCCTCCACTCATCCGTCCATTCCCCCCTCTCTCCCAGTCTCCCCGATGATCCCCCCTCCACTCATCCGTCCATTCCCCCCTCTCTCCCAGTCTCCCCGGTGATCCCCTTCCACTCATCCATCCATTCCCCCTCTGCCCCAGTCTCCCCAGTGCTCCCCCCTCCACTCATCCGTCCATTGCCCCCTCTCTTTCAGTCTCCCCGGTGCTCCCCCCTCCACTCATCCGTCCATTGCCCCCTCTCTCCCAGTCTCCCCGATGATCCCCCCTCCACTCATCCGTCCATTCCCCCCTCTCTCACAGTCTCCCCGGATGATCCCCCCTCCACTTCCCCCTCTCTCCCAGTCTCTCCGGTGATCCCCTCCCACTCATCCATCCATTCCCCCTCTCTCCCAGTCTCCCCGGTGCTCCCCCCTCCACTCATCCGTCCATTCCCCCCTCTCTCCCAGTCTCCCCGGTGCTCCCCCCTCCACTCATCCGTCCATTCCCCCCTCTCTCCCAGTCTCCCCGATGATCCCCCCTCCACTCATCCGTCCATTCCCCCCTCTCTCCCAGTCTCCCCGATGATCCCCCCTCCACTTCCCCCTCTCTCCCAGTCTCTCCGGTGATCCCCTCCCACTCATCCGTCATTCCCCCCTCTCTCCCAGTCTCCCCGATGAGCCCCCCTCCACTCATCCGTCCATTCCCCCCTCTCTCCCAGTCTCCCCGATGATCACCCCTCCACTTCCCCCTCTCTCCCAGTCTCTCCGGTGATCCCCTCCCACTCATCCGTCATTCCCCCTCTCCCCCAGTCTCCCCCTGTCTCCCCGATGATCCCCCATCCACTTCCCCCTCTCTCCCAGTGTCTCCGGTGATCCGCTCCCACTCATCCGTCCATTTACCCCTTTCCCCCAGTCTCCCGGATGACCCCCTCCCTCCACTCATCCGTCCATTTACCCCTCTCCCCCAGTCTCTCCGGTGATCCCCCCCACTCATCCGTCCATTCCCCCCTCTCTCCCAGTCTCCCCGACGACCCCCCCCTCCACTCATCCGTTCATTTCCCCCTCTCTCCCAGCCTTTCCGGTGATCTGCCCCCAACACTCATCCGTCCATTCCCCCTCTCTCCCACGCTCTCCACTCTCTCCCAGTCTCCCCAATGATCCCCCCTCCACTCATCCATCCATTGCCCCCTCTCTCCCAGTCTCCCCGATGATCCCCCCTCCACTCATCCGTCCATTCCCCCCTCTCTCCCAGTCTCTCCGATGATCCCCTCTTCACTCATCCGTCCATTTCCCCCTCTCTCCCAGTCTTTCCGATGATCTGCCCCCAACACTCATCCGTCCATTCCCCCTCTCTCCCAGTCTCCCCGATGATCCCCCCTCCACTTCCCCCTTTCTCCCAGTCTCCCCAATGATCCCCCCTCCACTCATCCATCCATTGCCCCCTCTCTCCCAGTCTCCCCGATGATCCCCCCTCCACTCATCCGTCCATTGCCCCCTCTGTCCCAGTCTCCCCGATGATCCCCCCTCCACTCATCCGTCCATTGCCCCCTCTGTCCCAGTCTCCCCGATGATCCCCCCTCCACTCATCCGTTCATTTCCCCCTCTCTCCCAGCCTTTCCGGTGATCTGCCCCCAACACTCATCCGTCCATTCCCCCTCTCTCCCACGCTCTCCACTCTCTCCCAGTCTCCCCAATGATCCCCCCTCCACTCATCCATCCATTGCCCCCTCTCTCCCAGTCTCCCCGATGATCCCCCCTCCACTCATCCGTCCATTCCCCCCTCTCTCCCAGTCTCTCCGATGATCCCCTCTTCACTCATCCGTCCATTTCCCCCTCTCTCCCAGTCTTTCCGGTGATCTGCCCCCAACACTCATCCGTCCATTCCCCCTCTCTCCCAGTCTCCCCGATGATCCCCCCTCCACTTCCCCCTTTCTCCCAGTCTCCCCAATGATCCCCCCTCCACTCATCCGTCCATTCCCCCCTCTCTCCCAGTCTCCCCGATGATCCCCCCTCCACTTCCCCCTTTCTCTCAGTCTCCCCGATGATCCCCCCTCCACTCATCCGTCCATTCCCCCCTCTCTCCCAGTCTCCCCGATGATCCCCCCGATGATCCCCCCTCCACTTCCCCCTCTCTCCCAGTCTCCCCAATGATCCCCCCTCCACTCATCCATCCATTGCCCCCTCTCTCCCAGTCTCCCCGATGATCCCCCCTCCACTCATCTGTCCATTGCCCCCTCTCTCCCAGTCTCCCCGATGATCCCCCCTCCACTCATCCGTCCATTCCCCCCTCTCTCCCAGTCTCCCCGATGATCCCCCCTCCACTTCCCCCTCTCTCCCAGTCTCGCCGGTGATCCCCTCCCACTCATCCGTCATTCCCCCCTCTCTCCCAGTCTCCCCGATGATCCCCCCTCCACTTCCCCCTCTCTCCCAGTCTCGCCGGTGATCCCCTCCCACTCATCCGTCATTCCCCCTCTCCCCCAATCTCCCCCAGTCTCCCCGATGATCCCCCCTCCACTTCCCCCTCTCTCCCAGTCTCTCCGGTGATCTGCTCCCACTCCTCCGTCCATTTACCCCTTTCCCCCAGTCTCCCGGATGACCCCCCCCCTCCACTCATCCGTCCATTTACCCCTCTCCCCCAGTCTCTCCGGTGATCCCCTCCCACTCATCCGTCCATTCCCCCTCTCCCCCAGTCTCCCCGGTGCTCCCAACTCCACTCATCCGTCCATTCCCCCCTCTCTCCCAGTCTCCCCGATGATCCCCTCTCCACTCATCCGTTCATTTCCCCCTCTCTCCCAGCCTTTCCGGTGATCTGCCCCCAACACTCATCCGTCCATTCCCCCTCTCTCCCACTCTCTCCACTCTCTCCCAGTCTCCCCAATGATCCCCCCCCCCCTCCACTCATCCGTCCATTTACCCCTCTCCCCCAGTCTCTCCGGTGATCCCCTCCCACTCATCCGTCCATTCCCCCTCTCCCCCAGTCTCCCCGGTGCTCCCAACTCCACTCATCCGTCCATTCCCCCCTCTCTCCCAGTCTCCCCGATGATCCCCTCTCCACTCATCCGTTCATTTCCCCCTCTCTCCCAGCCTTTCCGGTGATCTGCCCCCAACACTCATCCGTCCATTCCCCCTCTCTCCCACTCTCTCCACTCTCTCCCAGTCTCCCCAATGATCCCCCCTCCACTCATCCGTCCATTGCCCCCTCTCTCCCAGTCTCCCCGATGATCCCCCCTCCACTCATCCGTCCATTGCCCCCTCTCTCCCAGTCTCCCCGATGATCCCCCCTCCACTCATCCGTCCATTCCCCCCTCTCTCCCAGTCTCCCCGATGATCCCCCCTCCACTTCCCCCTTTCTCCCAGTCTCTGGTGATCCCCCCTCCACTCATCCGTCCATTCCCCCCTCTCTCCCAGTCTCCCCGATGATCCCCTCTTCACTCATCCGTCCATTCCCCCCTCTCTCCCAGTCTCCCCGATGATCCCCTCTCCACTCATCCGTTCATTTCCCCCTCTCTCCCAGCCTTTCCGGTGATCTGCCCCCAACACTCATCCGTCCATTCCCCCTCTCTCCCACTCTCTCCACTCTCTCCCAGTCTCCCCAATGACCCCCCCCCCCCCTCCACTCATCCGTCCATTTACCCCTCTCCCCCAGTCTCTCCGGTGATCCCCTCCCACTCATCCGTCCATTCCCCCTCTCCCCCAGTCTCCCCGGTGCTCCCAACTCCACTCATCCGTCCATTCCCCCCTCTCTCCCAGTCTCCCCGATGATCCCCTCTCCACTCATCCGTTCATTTCCCCCTCTCTCCCAGCCTTTCCGGTGATCTGCCCCCAACACTCATCCGTCCATTCCCCCTCTCTCCCACTCTCTCCACTCTCTCCCAGTCTCCCCAATGATCCCCCCTCCACTCATCCGTCCATTGCCCCCTCTCTCCCAGTCTCCCCGATGATCCCCCCTCCACTCATCCGTCCATTGCCCCCTCTCTCCCAGTCTCCCCGATGATCCCCCCTCCACTCATCCGTCCATTCCCCCCTCTCTCCCAGTCTCCCCGATGATCCCCCCTCCACTTCCCCCTTTCTCCCAGTCTCTGGTGATCCCCCCTCCACTCATCCGTCCATTCCCCCCTCTCTCCCAGTCTCCCCGATGATCCCCTCTTCACTCATCCGTCCATTTCCCCCTCTCTCCCACTCTCTCCCAGTCTCCCCAATGATCCCCCCTCCACTCATCCGTCCATTGCTCCCAGTCTCCCCGATGATCCCCCCTCCACTCATCCATCCATTCCCCCTCTCCCCCAGTCTCCCTGATGACCCCCCCCACTCATCCGTCCATTCCCCCTCTCTCCCAGTCTCTCCGTTGATCCCCTCCCCCTCTCTCCCAGTCTCCCCGGTGATCCCCTCCCCCTCTCTCCCAGTCTCTCTGATGACCCCCCCCACTCATCCGTCCATTCCCCCCTCTCTCCCAGTCTCCCTGACGACCCCCCCCACTCATCCGTCCATTCCCCCCTCTCTCCCAGTCTCCCTGACGACCCCCCCCTCCACTCATCCGTCCATTCCCCCCTCTCTCCCAGTCTCCCCGACGACCCCCCCTCCACTCATCCGTCCATTCCCCCCTCTCTCCCAGTCTCCCCGACGACCCCCCCCTCCACTCATCCGTCCATTTACCCCTCTCTCCCAGTCTCCCGGATGACCCCCCCTCCACTCATCCGTCCGTTCCCCCTCTCTCCCAGTCTCCCTGGTGATCCCCTCCCCCTCTCTCCCAGTCTCCCTGATGACCCCCCCACTCATCCGTCCATTCCCCCCTCCCAGTCATCCCGGAGCCCCCCTCTCTCTAGCGTGTGCAGTGGTCTGGCTGAGTGGTGCTCGAGTTTGAGGGGATCTGAGTAACCGTGTGAAATGTGCTGCATGAGGATGTGAAGCAGCTCAGCATGAGCATCGCGTTAGCAGGCAAAGCGCAGGTTCATCAGCATTAAAGGGCCCATCTCCCTCGCTCACAGGAATCCTGATCTGTGTACTGAAAACTGTGGCTTGGCTGCTTTCCAAAGCTCTCGCTGAGATAAAAACACGTTTCTGCCGTTTTTAGCTCGTTTTTATTTGTTTATGAGCAGCTTCTATTTGTGGTGATGCTCTTCTTTCACTATTAAGCTCCAGTTGACAGGCAATGGGTGGACTGAAAAACCTCCAGACTGGCTGTTTATGAGCGAGCGAGCTCTCCTATTGGTCAGGACTTCAGGAGCAGCACTGAGAGCCTAACACGTCACCAATGTAATAAAGAAGTGACGGTGAAATCGAACAGATTTTGATTTGGACCTATTCAGTGATAAAAACCAGTCCAGACCTTCTTGAAGTTCTAGATACGTGATGGACTGTGAAATCAAGTATTGAGGAGTGACACATTTCATTCTGAAACATTCCCAGACCATGAAAACAGATTAAGATTAAGTTAATCTCTCTCTCTATCTGCCTCCCTCTCTCTGCGTCTCTCTCTCTCTCTGTCTCTGCCTCTCTGTCTTTGTCTTTCTCTCTCTTTCTTTGTCTCTCTCTCTCTCTCTCTCTCTCTCTCTCTCTCTCTCTCTCTCTCTCTCTCTCTCTCTCTGTGTCTCAGAGGATGATGCAGGATTCCCTCCATGGAGCCGGAGAACCGTAAGTGACCTCCTCAAACATGTGACAGGACATTAAAGCGATCTGGACTGGATGGTAAATAAAGTGTCTATATTTGTGTTGTAGTCTTGGCGACCCCTGGTTCCTATCACCACCATTTCAAAGGCTGAAAGGGAATTCCCCATTAAACCTAGAACAACCAGTGAATGACACAATGTCGTACATGCGAACTACAGATTGGCACAGCAGTGGAAGTTTGCTTTGCCAGCTGTGCCTTTAATATAAAACGCAGTATTTACAGTCTGATGATCTGCGTAATGAATTACTGGGACACAGACATGCCCACAGGCCCAGGACAGCTCAGCCAGTTTACCCCAACGTCTCTGTAGCTGCTGAATAATGAGCCTTAGTGTGTAAAAGCCTGGGCTTTAAGGGGTTAGAAAATCAGGTTCTGTCCTCGTTCCTACCTGCTGCGCTCTACAGGGGTAATGATGTCACATATATGATGCTGCCCCCTGTATGCAGGTTCCAGGCTGTGTACAACTATGTGCCCCGGAACGAGGACGAGCTGGAGCTGCGTGAAGGTGACGTGATCGACGTGACAGAGAAATGTGATGACGGCTGGTTCGTAGGTGTGTGACCTGTCATCATTTGCACACACTCACTGGCCCCTTTATTATGAGCTCCTCCACCTCACTGGGGCACAGTTAGTTTGACACAGACCCTCTTCAGCGCAGATCCCACAGGGCAGATCTTGTCTGGACATTTTTGGGCGGTGGTCCTCTGACGTGTCAATATCCCAACACCACAACAGCAGTGTCGTGGTCAGGAACTGACCAGTGATTAATGGAAATTGATCAGTAGCAATAGATGAGCTACAGTCTCTGTAACCATTCACCTGTGTGGTGGAGCTGTAATGTAGCCGTTTCTAATTAAGTGGCCAGTTAGTGGAAGCACAAGGTGGGTGTTTCTGATAAAGTGGCCAGTGAGCGGAAGCACAAGGTGGGTGTTTCTGAAAAAGTGGCCAGTGAGCGGAAGCACAAGGTGGGTGTTTCTGATAAAGTGGCCAGTGAGCGGAAGCACAAGGTGGGCGTTTCTAATAAAGTGGCCAGTTTCACCAAACTTCACCCGTTTTAGTCGGATGACGGTAGTTTAGTACGAGCCTGTTGACATCCAGTGCCCCCTAGTGGATAGTTGGAGATATCGTCAGCATGGTTGATGATGCTTGTGTAACACACAGTGCTATAATCACACAGAGGAGCTGAGTAATTGCTGTTGTGGCTTCTCCTCACAGCTCCTGGAGATTTCCTCTCCTGCAGAGCTCCAGCTCTAATCTAACACAGCTGGCTCTGATATTCAGACCAGTCAGAAGATCAGTGTGGGATTTAAACTGGGCCAGAGAGTAGATCTCCAGGAGCAGGGCCAGAAACTCTGCTCACCAGGTATGGACTTACAGCACATCAAACCACACTGAATGACTTCCCGTCTCCGATTGTACTGAAATTTGGGAGAGGTTGATGGCAGCACACCACTCTGTGAGGAGCTTGACTTCCTTTCTATACGGTCCTTCATCGTTGTTGGTGATACTGCCTATGATTGTGGTGTCATCTGGAAATTTATTGAAAGTGTTGGAGCTGTTTTGGAGTGCAGTTGTAGGTGTACAGTGTGTAGAGCATTGGTGAGAGGACACAGCCTTGTGGACAGCCTGTGCTGAGTGTGAGGGAGGGGGAGGTGTGTTCACCCATCCTAACACATTGGGGTCTGCAGGTGAGGAAGTCCATAATCCAGCTGCACAGGGTGTGACTTATTCCAAGTGTGTTGAGCTTGGAGACGAGTCGGGAGGGGATGATGGTGTTAAAGGCGGAGCTGAAGTCGATGAACAGCATTCTAACATAGGTGTTAGTTCCTTCCAGGTGGTTGAGTGCAGTGTGCATTGCCAGAGAGGCTGCGTCCTCAGTAGATCTGTTTGACCGGTAGGCAAACTGGTGGGGTTCCAGGGTACTAGTAAGACTCCTCTTTAAGTGAGTGAGGATCAGTCTCTCGAAGCACTTCATGACTATGGGTGTGAGAGCAATGGGGCGGTAGTCACTCATGCTTGAGATGGTGGTTTTCTTTGGGATGGGGATGATGGTTGTGGCTTTGAAGCAGGCAGGAAATGTCTGTGAAGGTGTCAGCCATCTGATTGGCACATGCTTTCAGGACGCGCCCTGGAATGGCATCAGGGCCTCCTGCTTTCCGGGACAGTGCTTTCCTCACCTCTACAGTGGTCAGTGTGAGCGGTGCAGGTGGGGGCTCCTCTGTGGAGAGGGGCAGGGCAGTGTTAGCACGTTCAGACTGAGCAGTGCTTTCAAAGCGTGCGTAAAAGTTAGAGTTCAGCAGGGAGGGAGGCATCTGTGGTTAATGGAGCCCTAACTTTGTTCTTGTGGTCCGCAATTGCTTGAATCCTTTGCCACATATGTCGGGGGTCCGAGTTGGTGTTGAAGTGGGCGGTAATTTGTGTGCTGTACTTGTGCTCTGCATCCTTGATGCCAGCCTTTAGGTTGTGTCTGGCAGCTTTGAGCTCCTTGCTGTTGCCAGATTTAAAGGCTGCTTCACGCTCTTTCAGCAGACTGGACTTCACTGTTCATCCATGGTATTTGGTTTGGAAGTGTGCGGATACGTCTGATTTGAGTCACATCATCTACACACTTCTTGATGAAACCAGTGACAGATGTTGCCCATCGACGACGTCTTCCGGTTGGAGGTGAAGCAGCGTTTGCCTCAGGGGCTCTGGAGCGAACAATAGGCAGCGTGGGGTCGAGAAACAGCAGGCTGAACGTTAAGTCCGTACACCGTTTTCCAATGTCCAGTAATGTTCGCCAGTTGTACACAGTGTTGCACATTGTGGACAAAAAGTAGGTGAAACGTACAAATTACTCAATAACACAGACAAAAAACTGCACATTAGCGGAGAGCTAGCCCAGCTGCTGCCCAGCCCTGTCAGAAATGGAAAAAAAAAAAGAAAAAAAAAAAAAAAAAAAAAAAAAAAAAAAAACAGCCACCACTGCTCTGAGGAGCTTCTGTGAGAATTGAAAGACCATCCCAAAGGTGTTCAGTGGGGTTGAGGTCAGGACTCTGTGAGGGCCACTGGAGTTCCTCCACACTGGTCACTCCATGTCTTTATGGAGCTGCCTGCTGGAGCAGGAAAGGCTCTTCCCCAAACTGCCGACCCAAAGTTGGAAGCTTAACTGTGTAAAATGTCTTTGTGCTGTAGCATCAACATCACCCTTCACTGGAACCAAGAGCCCAAACCCTGAAAAACAGCCCAGTCCATCATCCCTCCTACTGTTTATCCCTCCTCCACCACACTCTACTGTTTATCCCCTCCTCCACCACACTCTACTGTTTATCCCCTCCTCCACCACACTCTACTGTTTATCCCCTCCTCCACCACACTCTACTGTTTATCCCCTCCTCCACCACACTCTACTGTTTATCCCCTCCTCCACCACACTCTACTGTTTATCCCCTCCTCCACCACACTCTACTACTTGCACTGTACATTCTGGTTGGTAGTTTTCAAACAAATATGTTTGCATTTGAGAAGTTGTTTTATCATCCAGGCCTGTTCTGATGTTTTCTTCTAAACATTTCTCTCTTTCCTTTCCTTTTTCTTTTTTGACCCTAGGAACATCTCGGCGGAGCAGGATGTTCGGAACGTTCCCAGGAAACTACGTTAAGCCACTTTAACGAAGATTACGGCACAACCACAGCAACTCCGATGCCTTCCGTATAGGGCCAATGTGGAACCTCAACCCTGAGTGTGTGTGTGTGTGTGTGTGTGTGTGTGTGTGTGTGTGTGTGTGTGTGTGTTCGCTCATGCAAAAACAATTTTAGCTTTCACTAGCCATCTCTACAGACTCCTACAATGAAGTTTTTTCCTTTTTGTCATTTGATAAAAACAGAAAAAAAAACGGTTTCAGGTTTGTTTGAACGTTCAGCTTCCTGGATTAAAGCTCAGCAGCTCACACCTGTATTTACCTGCTTTATAACAATATCTTATTTATTAGAGATAATCATTTCCGATAAGCAATAGTTGTGGGAGATCTGGGTAGGAAATTTTCAGAGAAGAAAAATAATTGATGGCAACAGAGTCGTTTAGTGTCTGAGGAAGTGTGTGTGTGTGTGTGTGCGCACGTTTGTAGAGTTAGATTGCTGAAAGACCATATAGCAAAAGTTCGTAAGTGGATTTCTGGGATTTTTGACTTTAATTGAAAGATTTTGCGTAAAAGCAATAAGAACCTGTGCTAGTCTGACATTCATCCCCTTTGTGTGAAAACACATACATATTGTGTTAAAACTGAGATTTTGCTCATATTTGGGCGAATTATTAAAAAGGTATGTCCATGTATGTGCAATGAGGAATTATTTACAACAGTATCGTTACTCGCCATGGAGGTGTAAACAGAATGAAGTATTATTTGGACATGGCAATCGACGCATTTGTATTAGAATACTTTAAAAAGCATTATGCCTGTGAAAGTGTTCAGCTGTCCAGGTCATTGAATTGTTTAATAGCAGCAAGTCAAGGTGACCGGGCATGTGGTTTCCTCAACACAAGTCTTCAATCCCTTTAACTACAGGCTTATTACTCATTCGTCAAGCTTAAAGACTTTTATTCAGTGATTTCTATTAAGTATTTGTATCTTCTGTAAAATGTGTAAGTCAGCTTGTTGTCAGGGTGAGGAATTGGGTGGGTAGAACATTCAGATAATTCAAATCTACCACAAATTATGCCACAATGGACACATCGTAACAGTTGCCTAGTAACCACTAAACATTCCCTTGCAATTATTTCCAGTACCACCTGGAATACCAAAGCAACTACCTGGAATACGATAACAACCAAATAGCAATGCCAACCATGATAGAAACCACAGCAACTATGACTAGCATCATTCTAGCCACCACCTGGAATACCATTGCAACTGCCTTACAATGCCCTAGCAACGACCTCAAAAGTCCTCTTTTAGTCCAAGAACCCCCTGCACTCCAGCCCTTCTCTCAGTTTCAGAATTCAGCAAATTCCAATCTGCCACATATTGTGCCTCAATGGACAGCTCTTGCAGTTGCTGAGCAACCCCACTACACATTCCCTAACAATCACTTCAAGTACCATAGCAACCACCTGGAATACAATAGCAACCACATAGCACTACCCTAGCAACCATGATAGAATTCAGAGCAACCACCTTGCAACATTCTAGCAACCACCAGGGAAACCACAACAACTGCCTGGAATATCATAGCAACTACCTTACAATACCCTAGCAACCACCTAGTAACATTCTAGCAATTGCCTGGAATACCATATCAACCACCTTACAATATCCTAGCAACCACCAGCGAAACCTTTTCAGGACTCTTTTTTCTCTATGATTTAGAAATGAAGGCATTTCTGGTTGCTGGTCCTGTTTATCGGAATTTTAATGGCATGTATGAACACATGCATCCCAGTGATGTCCCAGGTTTTGGAGTCTCAGGAAAGGGCTGGACTGCATTTGAACAGGGTCCAAAGTACATATAGGCCTGAATGAAGCGTCTCAGGTTCAAAACATCATCAATTCTACCACAAATCCGGTCACCTTGACTTACTACGTCCTGGACGTTAAACGGTGCTGGCATTTTGGCCTGTGATCAGCATTTCTGGGTACCCTTCTGACATTAGACTAATTCATTATATTATGAAGAGAGTTTTATGAATATCTTGGGTTTTGAAGTTCAATTCATGCTGGTTTGAATGTCCATAGATCGGTTGCCAGTTATAATGTAAAGAAAATGTTAAAGGGCAAACTGTCGTGTGAAATGAACTTGTATGAAGACAAAAGTTTGTTTTCCCCTCTCTGTCACTCTTTTTCTCTTTTTGTCATGCTTCACACCTTTTTTGTCACAATGTGGCTTTGATGAGAGTTATTGTAACAAAATTCACTTTAAAATGATGCACAATGTAACAGACTTCAGAGAGAACTGTTGAATATGTTTTCTAATGCGCTTGATTTTGCTTCTGTCAAAAAGTCATGCTGGCCCTGTTCACACCTGGTGTTAGCATTCATCCTGGGCGACGTGATCGCGAGTGGACAGCCAGACGTATAGTATGGCATTTCATTGGGTCTCAAATCTGATTCCAGTGGCCACTTATGATCATATTCCATGACGAAACATCTACACATTAGCCTCCACACTACACGTTGCACCACCACCAAAAGTTATCAGACCAGATTGAACCCTGCTTACACCTGTACTTTGCAACAATGTTGGGGTCAATGTGTCCAAAGAAAGGCAATACATAATGTGATTACTGTGTCTTGTAATTACGTAGTGTAAAGTGTCTAGCGATAAAGATTCAAGAAGCGATAAATTATGATTCACTGTTGTGCAACATGTTAAGGATTTTCACAGCTACATACATCAGAGCTGCAAGTACCTTTTTGTTCTCTGAAAGGCTGAGAAACAAAATTCCTCATAATTCCCAGGTTAAGAAAGATGTGTTCATTACATAGACACACAAAAGCTCCTTATAGTGATGCAGGTTTGTTGTAACAGCAGCCATTATTGCTTGACACTATTAACATCAGCACGGGGTTTGAAAATGATCATGATGCACATTTACAGGCTAGTCGTTACTCCAAACAATTCATTCCTTCAATCTAATTATGCAGCAGTCTTGTGAGGGAACAAGATCTACAGCTCTTAACCATGTGTTCATCCCAGAAACAGTGCAGGATTATCCATGCCTATCCTAATTGCAACAGCTGACTGCAATTCCCAGTGTGGGACACACTGTAAACAATGTCAACGCATGTAATCATGCTAATATGGAGCCGGTCCTACACCCAGTCTGGGAGGAGTAAAGCACAGAAATACAAAAATAACTAAAAGAGGCAAAAAGGTTGGTTTGGAGGGAATGCTTACGTGAAAGCAAACCGATGACAACGAGTACCTCCCCCAGATGAGGTGCTGGGTGCGGACTCAAGAATTATGCAGAACAAAGTAAATGAAAGTGAAGTAAAACCCAACACAGGTGTGAACAGAGCCACTGAGTTTAAAGGGGACAGCTCAGTATTTCCTGCACACGCAGTGTCGCTTCACTGTGTTAAACTCCTTTTTCATCTGCTTGTGATGGATGCGTGTCAAAATGTGTGATGGAACATCTTTAAAGCACCTTAAGCACATTAGTTGTGTGTGATTTGAGTTTTTGCACTTGTCTGGTTTGCGTTTGCTCTCAGAAGCTTCACCAGCTTGATTTCCTTTTTGTTTTTTTTGTATGGTCACGTATTTCGACTTGCTTTATAAAGTCTGTCTTTGCTCACTCACTCATCGCTTTGGGTTTTTCTTTCGTTTTCATTTCACCCATGCATACCATCCACGTGCCAAAAACATTTGGACGACAACAGTAAAAAAACGTTATGCAAAAATTCAACAGCAAACATTGTTTTGGGACTGGAGAAGCGCATTACCTCACTGCAGGACTGAAGATTTTCTTTTTGATAGACTTTTTTTCGCCTCTCTGGACTTTTTACGGTATGATTCCTGTATTTACAGACTTTCTGGTAACTAACAGACACACACGTATATACCGCTCTCTGCTGTGTCTGTAGGGTGGGCTGAAGTGAAGCCCCTTTATTTTACTCTCTTTCTCTCTCTCTGCTCTGTCATTTAATTCCGTATCTAATAAATTTCTTCGCAGTGATCAGCCTCTGTTCTCTGGTCTGTCTTAAAGCAGTCGTCTCAGGGTGTTGCTGGCTTTAGGCAAAGTCCCAAAAAGATTTAGGCTTGTGTCACAAATCTGCAGAGATGCTCGGCTGTAATCGTCTTGGTTTATAACCTGTCTGCACATAAACGTATGCAGGTGAGAGAGAGAGAGAGAGAGAGAGAGAGAGAGAGAGAGAGAGAGAGAGAGAGAGAGAGAAGGAGAGACAGGGGGAGAGAGAGAGAGAGAGAGAGAGAGAGAGAGAGAGAGAGAGAGAGAGAGAGACAGACAGAAGGGTGGGGGGCAGAGAGAGGGAGAAAGAGAGAGGGGGAGAGAAGAGTGGGGAGAGAGAAGGGTGGGGAGAGAGAAGGGTGGGGAGAGAGAGGGAGGGGGAGAGAAGGGTGGGGAGGGAGAAAGAGGGAGAAAGAGAGGGGGAGAGAAGAGTGCGGAGAGAGAAGGGTGGGGAGAGAGAGGGAGAGGGAGAGAAGGGTGGGGAGGGAGAGAGAAGGGTGGGGGGGCAGAAAGAGAGAGAGGTTGGGGAGGGAGAGAAGGGTGGGGGGGGAGAGAGAGAGAGAGAGAGCGAGAAAGAGAGAGGCGTTTAGATTAGGGGAGCGAGGTCGGTCTTTAGTAGCAGCCATATAGAGAATTCCCCTCCAAGTCAAGATCCGGAATTCCAGCACTTCGCATGTGTCTGAAACAAACGTGAATAATAGAAGTGCCAGTAAAACTTCCCACACATTTTTTGGGCTTCAGTGAGCGACACAGCCAAAGCCACCAAAATACTTCAGGTTTTTTGGGAGTTTCAATAATGACCCTTGTTTTGATTGGCTGATCCCCACAGCGCTTGAGGAAATAAACCAATCAAGCCTGCAGGAATTTAATGAATCAGCATGTCACTCAGAGTTTACTTTGCTGCTCTATCCTTACACAGTAATAAATAAGGTTCAGTCATTCAATCCTTCTATCCTGCCAACACAGAGAACAAGGCAGGAGAATGAAAAACAGAGCGGGTATGAAAGGCAGAGAGGCTTGTTTGGGTGGAAGAGTAGAGGCTTAAGAGGTCGTGTTCACTTCCTGAAGTGAATAAAAAACATGGAAACATTTCATTCTTCCAAAAAACCATGAACATGCTGGAAAGAGAGGGGAAGAATGGAGAGATAAGTGAAGTGTATGAGCAAGAAAAGAGCAAGAGCGAGAGTGAGCAGCAGAATGTGTGTGTTGAGCTCCGCCACTCTGGTCACTCACTGTGCCTCACCAAATAAGGTCAGGAGATCTAAGCTTCGTCCTCCAGGCGCTTCACTGGCCTCGCTCTCCCAGCCACAAGGAGACCAGCCTGGGAGTTTTACACTAACTTCACATGCTGATCCCACCGACATGTGCAGATGTTTTCCTAACATTTCTCCCACTGTACAAAGCCAGCCATTGACCACTGGAGTGTCAGCAGCAGTCCCTGACCCGCAGGACTTTGGACTCGCACCCACTAGTCTTGCAAGACTTCTGGGGGTTTGTTTGCTCAGTGTTGCCAATAACTGCTTTACCAAGAAAGGGATCTCAATTAAAAGTGACAAAGTATTTGGACATCCCTCCTATTATTGACATTAGGTGTTTCAGCCAGATAAAGAGTAGAGCTTGGTGGAGGAGGGATAAACAGTAGAGTTTGGTGGAGGAGGGATAACAGTAGGAGGGATGATGGACTGGGCTGTTTTTCAGGGTTTGGGCTCTCAGTTCCAGTGGGTGATGTTGAAGCTACAGCAAAGACATTTTACACAGTTAAGCTTCCAGCTTTGGGTCAGCAGTTTGGGGAAGAACCTTTCCTGTTCCAGCAGGACTGAGTGCCTGAGCACAAAGCAGCTCCATAGAGACGTGGAGTGACCAGTTTGGTGTGGAGGAACTCCAGTGGCCCTCACAGAGTCCTGACCTCAACCCCACTGAACACCTTTAGGATGAACTGGGACAGAGATTGTGAGCCAGACCCCCTTGTCCAGCTTCAGTGTCTGACCTCACAAATGACCTTTAGACCGAATGGACACAAATTCCCACAGCGGTTAGAGCTGCTATAGTGTATATTACTGCCCATAGTTTTAGAATGGGACGTCCAACAACCATAAGCTGTGATGGTAAGGTGTCAATATATTGTTGGGCATGTACTGTTGGGCATTTACTGAAATGTGTAGCTGTCATTTCTTTATAATTATGTGGCCAAAATTTTAAAAGTCCATAGTTACTATAAAATACAGGGATATTCACTAGAAAGAGGCCCCGGATATTTGGTAATAACTCACCAAGATAACAGAGTCTGAACCAAACAACGTACAATGGAGCTTCTAACAAGGCGGGACACCTCTGCATCAGAGCGATGAGGTGGGTACATAATGGCTGACAGTTTAATCTCCATTTGCGACCTCCGGGTGTGGACCCCCGTACCCCTTCATGTGTCTGGCAAAAATTGGATATCACTTCCAGCATCGCATGTGATGCAACCGATCGCAGATTTTTTTTTGGTTCAGATGCTTCTGGAGTTACAGCAGAACATTCGGGGCCTCTTTCGAGTGAATCCTGTATTAATCAGTTCCTGATTTGTGGAGATTATCATAAGCATAAAATAGATACGGTCATGGTACTTCAGATGAACAACTCGATGGCATTGTTTCTGTCTGGGATGTTCAACAAATATTCTGGACTTTCACTTGATTTGGATTAATTTCCCTGAAATTAGCGAATGTTTAACTTGCTGAAGACAACTTCACTATTCATCGTTTGCTGTGATTGCCTGTGGTGTATAAGCACTAATTAATCAATGTCAACTAATAAGTGTTCATTCTACACTACCAGAGCAGTTCTATCTACCTCAAAGGTTCTCGGTGCTGCAGCAGTGGCCTACACTGAAGTCGCCTCAATGCATTTTCCCCAAAGCTCGTCTCACTTAGGTGCTACGTAGCCCCATACCTTTGAACTGTCCAGTGAACCTGTACTGAGGAAAGTCTGATGCATGCTGGTCATTATAAGGTCATTTTTAGATCTGTACTTTTGTATTTAAGCCTAGCATTTCTGCATCAAATACAATCCAAGCTCCTTTGGCTTCGCTAGCTAGCTAACACCTTTAACTACAAACAGCTAGCCCAACCCCCAACCAGTTGAGGAAGCATGAACCCCCTACATAACATACATACATACATACATACACACACACACATATACATATACATATATATATACATATACATATACATATATATATATATATATATATATATATATATATATATATATATATATATATATATATATATATATATATATATATATCAATCTGCTGGGATAGGCTCCAGCTCCCCCCCGCGACCCGGACGGAGAAGTGGCTTAGAAAATGGATGGATGGATGGATGGATGGATGGATGGATTAGTATTTCATTCATACACACACATATATATATATATATATATATATATATATATATATATATATATATATATATATATATATATATATATATATATGAATGAAATACTAATACCTCTCCTTGGATCACCACCTTATCGTGGTGGAGGGGTTTGCGTGCTTGAATGATCTTAGGAACTATGTTGTCTGGAGCAAAAGCTCCTGGTAGGGTCTCCCATGGCAAACTGGTCCTAGGTGACAGGTCAGACAAAGTGTGATCCATAATAACCCCTATGAAGACACAAAAGCAGGACTTGTGTACCCTGCCCGGAACAGGGTTACCGGGGCCCCACCCTGGAGACAGGCCTGGGGGAGGGGCTCGCCAGCGATCGTCTGGTGGCCGGGCATTTACTCATGGTGCCCAGCCGGGCCCAGCCCGAAGGAGTTACATGAGTCCCCCCTCCCATCGACCCACCACCAATGGGAGGGGCAGTAGTAGGGGTTCGGTGCGTTGTGGATCGGGCAGTGTCCGAAGGCGTGGGCCTTGGCGTTCTGATCCTCGGTTGCTGAAACTGGCTTTTGGAACTTGGAACGTTACCTCACTGGCGGGGAAGGAGCCTGAGTTGGTGCGCGAGGTTGAGAGATACCGGCTAGATATAGTCGGGCTCACCTCAACACACAGCTTGGGCTCTGGGTCCAATCTCCTTGAGAGGGGCTGGACTTTATTCTTTTCTGGAGTTGCCCATGGTGAGAGGCGGCGGGCAGGTGTGGGCTTTCTCATAGCCCCTCGACTCGGTGCCTGTATGTTGGGGTTTTCTCCGGTGGACGAGAGGGTAGCTTCCCTACGCCTTCGGGTTGGGGAACGGGTCCTGACTGTTGTCTGTGCTTATGCACCGAACAGCAGTTCAGAGTACCCAGCCTTCTTAGAGTCCTTGGGAAGGGTGCTTGAAAGTGCTCCTCCTGGAGACTCTATTGTCCTACTGGGGGACTTCAACGCTCACGTGGGCAATGACAGTGAGACCTGGAGGGGTGTGATTGGGAGGAATGGCCTCTCTGATCTGAACCCGAGTGGTGTTCAGTTTTTGGACTTCTGCGCAAACCCCAGTTTGTTCATCACGAACACCATGTTCGAACACAAGGATGTCCATAAGTGCACATGGCACCAGGACACCCTAGGCCGCAGTTCAATGATTGACTTTGTAGTCGTGTCATCGGACTTGCGGCCATGTGTTTTGGACACTCGGGTAAAGAGAGGAGCTGAGCTGTCAACTGATCACCACCTGGTGGTGAGTTGGATCAGGTGGTGGGGGAAGATACCGGTCAGACCAGGCAAGCCCAAACGTATAGTGAGGGTTTGCTGGGAACGTCTAGCAGAAGAACCTGTCAGACTGATCTTCAACTCACACCTCCGTCAGAACTTTGACCAGATATCGGGGGAGGTGGGGGACATTGACTCAGAATGGGCCATGTTCCTTTCCTCCATTGCTGAAGCGGCTGACTGTAGCTGTGGCCGTAAGGTAGTTGGTGCCTGTCGGGGCGGTAATCCTCGAACCCGGTGGTGGACACCCCAGGTGAGAGATGCCGTCAAGCTGAAGGAGTCCTACCGGACATGGTTGGCCTGTGGGACACCAGAGGCAGCTGGCAGGTATCGACAGGCCAAGCGATCTGTGGCTTCAGTTGTCGCCAAGGCAAAAACCCGTGTATGGGAGGAGTTTGGTGAGGCCTTGGAAAGTGACTTTAAGTCGGCTCCGAAAAGATTCTGGCAAACCGTCAGGCGACTCAGAAGGGGAAAGCAGTGTGCCACTAGCACTGTATATAGTGGAGATGGTGTGCTGCTGACTTCGACTGAAGACGTCATTGGGCGGTGGAAGGAATACTTTGAGGACCTTCTCAATCCCACCGACACGTTCTCCAGTGAGGAGGCTGAGTCTGGGGACATGGGAATAGGCTTGTCCATTACTGAGGCCGAAGTCGCTAAGGTAGTTAAGAAGCTCCTTGGTGGCAAGGCTCCAGGGGTGGATGAGATCCGCCCTGAGTTCCTCAAGGCTCTGGATGTTGTGGGGCTGTCTTGGCTGACACGCCTTTTCAACATTGCGTGGACATCGGGGGCGGTGCCACTGGATTGGCAGACTGGGGTGGTGGTGCCTCTTTTTAAAAAAGGGGACCGGAGGGTGTGTTCCAACTACAGGGGAATCACACTCCTCAGCCTCCCTGGCAAGGTCTATGCAGGGGTACTGGAGAAGAGAGTCCGGCTTATAGTCGAACCTTGGATCCAGGAGGAACAGTGCGGGTTCCGCCCTGGTCGTGGAACACTGGACCAACTCTTCACCCTCTCCAGGATTCTGGAGGGTTCATGGGAGTTTGCCCAACCAGTCCACATGTGCTTTGTGGATCTGGAGAAGGCATTCGACTGTGTTCCCCGGGGTATTCTGTGGGAGGTGCTTCGGGAGTACGGGGTACATGGCTCTTTGCTACGAGCCATTCAGGCCCTGTACAAACAAAGCTGGAGTTTGGTTCGCATAGCCGGCAGTAAGTCAGACTCTTTCCCAGTGAGAGTTGGACTCCGTCAGGGCTGCCCTTTGTCACCGATTCTATTCATAATTTTTATGGATAGAATTTCTAGGCGCAGTCAAGGGATGGAGGGTGTCCGGTTTGGTGACCTCAGGGTCACATCGCTGCTGTTTGCAGATGATGTGGTCCTATTGGGGACATCAGGCCGCGAACTTCAGCTTTCGCTGGATCGGTTTGCAGCCGAGTGTGAAGCGGCTGGGATGAGAATCAGTACCTCTAAATGCGAGACCATGGTTCTCAGGCGGAAAAGGGTGGAGAGCCCTCTCTGGGTCGGGGATAGGCTCTTGCCTCAAGTGGAGGAGTTCAAGTATCTCGGGGTCTTGTTCACGAGTGATGGTACAAGGGAGCGGGAGATTGACAGGCGGATTGGTGCTGGGTCAGCAGTGATGCGGGCTCTTTACCGGTCTGTTGTGGTAAAGAAAGAGCTGAGCCATAAGGCAAGGCTCTCGATTTACCGGTCGATCTACGTTCCCACCCTCACCTATGGTCATGAGCTTTGGGTAATGACCGAAAGAATACGATCGCGAATACAAGCGGCCGAAATGAGTTTCCTCCGCAGGGTGTCTGGACTCTCCTTTAGAGATAGGGTGAGAAGTTCAGTCATCCGGGAGGGACTCGGAGTAGAGCCGCTGCTTCTTCACGTCGAGAGGAGCCAGCTGAGGTGGTTCGGGCATCTGGTTAGGATGCCTCCTGGACGCCTCCCTCGGGAGGTGTCACAGGCGAGTCCACCTGGGAGGAGACCCCGGGGAAGACCCAGGACACGCTGGCGCGACTATATCGCCCAGCTGGCCTGGGAGCGCCTCGGAATCCCCCTTGGAGAGCTGGTGGAAGTGGCTGGGGAAAGGGAGGTCTGGGCTTCATTGCTTAGGATGCTGCCCCCGCGACCTGAACCCCGGAGAAGCGGAAGATAATGGATGGATGGATGGATGGATGAATGAAATACTAATAAACATGCTAGGCTCCACTTACAGATGATTACTACCAGAAATAAATACATTTGAGAAAATGATTACACAATTAGAGCAAGAACTGTTTTTATATTATTAATAAAAGTAGGGATTTCATGTTTGTTTTGAATCAATAAAATATCTACCAAAGCACCGATATTGGAATATTAAGTCAATACCCAATCTTTTTCAGGAACATACCTCTTGATGACAATAGTGACACCAGTACACGTCCACGGTTCTGTCCTCCACAGGAGTCACCGATCGTCATCGGTGTTCCATAGAATAAAGGAAACACCAGAGACGTTTTTAATGCTGCAGAACATCAAACCACACGCTGTCCATCAGGGAACGTCCACTAAAATATGGAATTTAATCCATTTGGATTCTGTTTTTTCACAGTCGGTCACACCAGTGACGTCAGCTAGAAGCTTCATATGAGATCATGAGCTGAATGAGAAGATCTCTGAGAACTGAGAGACACCGTGGACTCACCATGAGCTTTTCTCCATAGATCCTCAGAAAACAGGTCAAAGGAGGTCGAGTGACATCATCGGCGTGACTTATTTCAAAATAAGAGACTTTGTTACGCAGTAATACCAGTGTCCTGACTCCTGGGGAACTTCATTACATATTTTATATTTATTTGGTGTTTGTTTCTTTGTCATTTAAATCATATATTCCATAGTCATGTTTAGATTATTGCAGTTTAAATGGCAGAAAAATGTGTTTTTACCTCAAAATAAGGGCCTGTGGGGACGAGCTCCTCTGAGGTGTTTGGAATTCTATATGACTGATTTATAAACCAGTGCTGATAAATTGAGGCTCAAGAAGATGGAATTGCTAAAATAACATTCTTATTTTAAATTAAAACAATCATAACCCTGACATGCTTATCATGTGCAATATTATACAATAGAAATGTAGAAATTAAGACCAGATCTGGATGAGCTTTCCAGAAAAACACCACCTTCACGTCAGTTGGTTAGAAGTCAATAAAACGAATAGAGCAGATCTTTGGACCACGTAGTAAAGTGATGTCTCTGCTGCCAGTGAGGAGAGAGCGAGGAGTCATTCATGGCACTAAGGACACATTAGAGGTCTTTAAAAATGTTCCTTCTCAGAGGGACCAGACCTGCTAACACGGTGAACAGTGAACAGAAGCGGACGTAGTTTTCAAAGCTCTGCCTGGAGAGGGTTCACTTGCAGTTACTCTCAGCAGCGGCAGCCTTTACTGCTGGGCTCTTGGGTTTTACTGGGGAAAACTAAAGCACCATCACAATAACTGACCATAACTGGTCTGTGTTTATGTATCAGAGAGAGAGAGAGAGAGAGAGAGAGAGAGTAAAGGAGAAGATGAGAAGAGAGAGGATGGAGGAGAGGAGGAGGAGAGAGAGAAAGAGAGTGGAGGAAAGAGAGAAAGAGTGAAGGAGAAGAGGAGGAGAGAAAGAGTGGAGGAGAAGAGAGAGAATATAGGAGGAGAGGAAGAGAGAGAGTGGAGGAGGAACGTTTGTGCTATCAGCTTCTAAATCGACAAAAAGCGGTAAGTGGCTGAAATATCATGGCTTCTGCTGGTTGCTTCGTCTGCGCAGAGTGTGGCCTGTTTAGCTTAACGCCCTTTTCCGCCTCTAGTGATAGCGATAGCGTTTGTACTAAGTGCCAGCTAGTTAGCTGTTTGGTGGAGAAGGTCGACCAGTTAGAAGTGCGTATCCGGGGATTATTAAGGGATTGGCAGCCAGAGGCAGCGTTAGCAGCCCCCAGTACCCTAGGGAGAGTTAGCACCACCTCGACTCCGGCGTCAGAGCCCTCACAGCAGGGCGAATGGGTGACGACTCGGCGGTCTAGCCGGAAAGCTAATGCTAATGCTAACGCTGAGGCCAAAGCTAGCCCACCGGAACACCACGCACCTCCGATTCGCGTGTCAAACAGGCTTCCCCTCTCAGTGAAGCCTGTTAAAAGTACTCTGGTCTGCTACTCTGGTCTGCTCTCTGCTACTGTCTTGCTGCTGTTGCTGGTGGTGTGCTGATTGCTAGCTCTCTTTAATCTACTTCAATTTCTACATTTACCCCTGTTTTCTTCCTCTTTCACCCTTCATACTTACTAATCCACCTTTAGCCTGCTTCCACTTTGCTCTACCCACCTATTAATCCACTCTTAGCTCACTTTTACAGACTTCTTCCACAGGTTTGCTGGATTAGCTGTTTGCTGCTGCTGTTTGGTTTGTGTTAGTTTCTAATTTCAACTGAAACAAGGTGAGTGCTTTTTTGTCATGGCTACTGCTGGGTTTTTCTCTTGTTCAGAGTGTGGCATGTTTAGTTTAGACCCCTTCTCCACCGATAGTCATAATGATAGTGGTGTTTGTTCAAAGTGCAAGCTAGTTAACTGCCTGGTAGAGAAGGTGGACAAGTTAGAGCTGCGTATCCGGGGTTTAATAAGGGATAGACAGCAAGGGTCACTGTTAGCAGCCCCGGGTACACCAGGGAGAGCTAGTACCCCCTCGACTCCGGCCTTAGAGCCCCCACAGCAGGGCGAATGGGTAACGTCTCGGCGGCATAGTCGAAAGGCTAAGGCTAATGCTACTGCAAAGGCCACAGCCAGCCCACCTGTACACCATGCTCCCCCAGTTCACGTGTCAAACAGGTTTGCCCCGCTCAGTGAAGCACCCGCTGAGGAGCCTGTTAAAGGTACTCTGGTGATAGGAGATTCTATCGTCCGGCACGTGAAATTAGCTACTCCTTTAGGGGCACCAGCGGCTAGAGTTATCTGCTTACCGGGAGCCAGAGCACCGGACATTAGTGGCAACCTTAGGCTGTTAGCAAATAGGAGATATTCGAGGGTAGTTATTCATGTAGGGGCCAATAATATTCGTCTGCGGCAGTCTGAAGTAACTAAGGCTAATATTAAAGAGGTGGTTAAACAGGCCCAGACGCTGTCCGAGGAGGTAATCTGTTCTGGCCCCATCCCAATGAGGCGTGGCGATGAAGCTTACAGCAGGCTTTCTTCGCTGAACCGCTGGATGTCCAAGTGGTGTACGGACAATCATGTGGGCTTTATAGACAACTGGCTAATGTTTGAGGGCAAGCCTGGTCTTTTAGGTAGGGATGGTGTCCACCCCACGCGGGATGGTGCTGCCTTACTTTCGTGCAGCATAGCACATAGTCTCTTAGTTAGTCGGCAGAGTAGCAGTAGCCTTAGAAGCTGCTGACAAACCGGAGCCGGTACCAGGCCGCAGTCAGAGAGGCATAACCGACCGTCTGTGAGCTGCAAAGAGACGTTACCTAGATACCAATGTATTCAGACTGTGTCTGTCCCCCGAGTCAAACATAAATGTCAAACTCAAACAGTAAATCTAAATAACCTAACGTATATTAAACAATCATATCCAGACTGTAGCACTAGCACTTCAAAACTAAAGATTGGTTTACTTAACATAAGATCTCTAAATTCAAAAGCAGTAATAGTGAATGAAATCATAACTGATCAGAAATTTGATGTGTTGTGCCTCACTGAAACCTGGATTAGACCCGATGAATATTTAGCATTAAACGAAGCCACCCCTGCAGGCTATAATTATATACACAACCCCAGATCGTCCGGTAGAGGAGGCGGGGTCTGCATAATTTTTAGAAATTCCCTAGCTGTCAATCAGAAACACTATGATAATTTCACTTCTTTTGAGCTTCTTTACATCAATATAATTAATCCAATTACAAAACAGAATGCATTTTCTTTAATTAATATTTACAGACCACCAGGACCCTATGTAGAATTTTTAAAAGAATTTAGTGATTTCGCTGCAGATTTAGCAGTTTGTAGTGATAAAGTAATTATAGTAGGAGACTTCAACATTCATTTTGAAAAAGTTGATGACTCATTAAAAAAGGCTTTTGCATCAATTCTAGACTCAGTTGGTATTGCTCAAAATGTAACAGGACCTACGCATTACTGTAATCATACTCTGGATCTGGTTTTGACCCTGGGTGTTAGAATATCTAGGTTATCTATGCTTTCCCAAACCTCAGTAATCTCAGATCATTATCTTATTTCTTTTAAACTTCATCTTAGTCATAATATACGTACATCCCCCAGCTACTCTATAAAACGTTCAATAACGCCCTTTACCGCTCAACAATTTACTGATAACCTTCCTGATTTATCAACCATAGTGTACTCTCCAGGTAACCCAGCAGAACTAGACAAACTAACTGATTGTTTAGAAAATACCTTCCGGTCTACTTTAGATGGTGTAGCACCACTTAAACACAAAAAAGAGAGACAGAAAAAACTTGCGCCGTGGTATAACGACCAAACTCGTACTTTAAAGCAATTAGTATGAAATTTTGAGCGAAAATGGCGATCAACCAAACTGGAAGTATTCCACTCTGCTTGGAAAGACAGTATTGTTGAATATAGAAGAGAAATTAATAAAGCCCGCTCAGAGTATCTGGCCTCTCAGATCGAGATTAATAAAAACAACCCTAGAGTTCTCTTTAGTGTTATTTCTAAACTGACTAAAAATCAGGCAGGTACTGATCCTCAGATTCCAGCAATCCACACTAGCAATGCTTTTATGGACTATTTTGATAATAAAATCGAAAATATTCGGGACAAAATTCAACAGATAAATAGCACATCTTGTCTGTCATCTGGTGTGGCTGATATAGAACAAAATCCAGCTACCGAAGTCAGGTTGGAAGTTTTTAACCCACTACATCAGTTAGAACTGGAGAAAATTCTCCTCATCAAACTGCACAACCTGTACACTTGATGCAGTTCCCACAAAACTATTAAAACAGGTATTACCAGACATAATTAAACCACTATTAACAATAGTAAACTCATCATTAAACCTGGGGCATGTTCCCAAAGCCTTTAAACTAGCAGTAATTAAACCTTTGATCAAGAACCCAAATCTTGATCCTAGTGTACTATCTAACTATAGACCTATTTCAAATTTACCATTTATTTCTAAGATTTTAGAAAAGGCCGTGGCCCAACAACTTGGCTCTTATCTGCAAAGAAACCAGATCTATGAAAAATTCCAATCTGGATTTAGGCCTCATCATAGCACTGAGACAGCTCTAGTTAAGATAACAAATGATCTGCTTCTTGCCGCTGACCAAGGCTGCGTTTCTTTACTGGTACTTCTTGATCTGAGCGCAGCTTTTGATACAATAGATCATAATATCCTCCTAGAAAGATTAGAGAAAATGGTCGGTATAACTGGAACTGCCTTATCGTGGTTCAAATCATACTTGACCGATCGTTTTCAGTTTGTGAGGGTAAATAATATACCCTCCAATTATACAAAGGTTAGATATGGAGTTCCACAAGGCTCTATCTTAGGACCGTTATTATTTACGTTATACATGCTCCCCCTGGGCAAAGTTATTAGAAAACAATGTTAATTTTCATTGTTATGCAGACGACACAGCTCTTCATATCAGCCAAACCTGATGACAAACAGAGAAAAGAAAATGGAGGATTGCGTAAAAGATGTGAAATCATGGATGTCACACAACTTTCTTCTATTAAATAGCGATAAAACAGAAGTTCTTCTATTAGGCCCTAAAGCTGCTAGAAATAAATTATCACACCTAATGTTGAATCTGGCCGACTTCTCAGTCACACCTGGCTCAACAGCTAAAAATCTTGGCGTTATCATAGATTCAGATCTAGCATTTGATAAACACATATCTAATGTTACTAAAACAGCTTTTCTACATCTCCGTAACATCGCCAAGCTAAGAAATGCTTTATCCTTACATGACGCAGAAAAATTAGTACATGCCTTCATTACGTCAAGGCTAGACTACTGTAATGCGCTACTGTCAGGATGTTCTAGCAGTAACTTAAATAAACTTCAGCTAGTTCAAAATGCTGCAGCCAGGGTCCTTACTAAAACTAGAAAATTTGACCATATTAGTCCAGTCCTATCAGCTCTTCACTGGCTTCCAGTCAAATTCCGCATAGACTATAAAATTCTCCTGTTAACGTATAAAGCCCTACATGGGCTCGTTCCTGAGTATCTGAGAGACCTTATCTCCTATTATGAACCACCACGATTACTTAGATCACAGGGTGCTGGCTTCCTAGTAGTTCCCAAAATTCAGAGAAGCTCTGCAGGAGGAAGAGCTTTCTCTTATAAAGCGCCCCAACTCTGGAATAATCTCCCCGATAATGTTCGGGACTCAGACACAGTCTCAATCTTTAAGTCTAGACTAAAAACTTACTTGTTTAGTTTAGCTTTTGGCAGTTAATGTTAATTCCCTTTAGATAAGGCTGCAGATCCAGGGGTTCATGGACATAGTGAATTGTGGGTAAACTGAGATGCTGGTGCTGCTGTCACTCACTACATGCAGTCACTCAGGTTTGTGGACGGTGGAGTGGGTGAATGCCAGTGTCTCAGGGAGCCTCCGTGTCTATGTTACCTTCTGGCTCTCTCCCTTTAGTTAGGCTGTTATATTCAGACCTGCCGGAGTCATTAGTCACACTCTGATAATTTTTTACATTTTCTGTTCTTCATAAATCCAGTCTAAACTAATTCCTAAATCTTTCCTTCCTCCGAGTTACTGACTGTCCACCGGTCCGGCCCAATACTGATGGATGTCCCACCCTCAAGTCCCCCTGTCCCCCTGATTGACCAGACTGATGGAAGTTTCTGGAACGCAGCTTCTCCACTACAGATCACATCCAAATCTATATGAACTCTAATTGTTTCCACTGTTGATTATACACACCTGAATATATTAGAACTGCGTGGATGTAAAATTGACTTTTCAATGTTTAACTTGTAAGTTGTCTGACCAGTGGTAGGATGGTCCCCCCTTTAGATGTGAGTCTTGGTCCTCCCGAGGTTTCTTCCTCCTCCAGCTCTGAGGGAGTTTTTCCTTGCCTCAGCGCTCACGGGGGTTATGTATATTCTGTATATTCTGTATATTATGTTCAGTGTTTTGTCTGATTCTCTGTGCTGTGATTCCCATTTTTGTAAAGCTGCTTTGTGACAACATCAGTTGTAAAAAGCGCTATATAAATAAATTTGATTTGATTTGATTTGATTTGATTTGATTTGATTGGAGACTCGATTGTCCGTTAGGGGTGCCAGCGGTTACAGTTAGATGTTTATCGGGAGCCAGAGCGCCGGACATTAGTGGCAACCTTAGATTAGCTGATAGGAGATATTCGAGGATAGTCATTCATGTAGGGGCCAATGATGTCCGTCTGCGGCAGTCTGAGGTAACTAAGGCTAATATTAGAGAGGTGGTTAAACAGGCCCAGACGATGTCCGATGCCGTAATCTGCTCTGGCCCCATCCCAATGCGGCGCGGCGCTGAGGCCTACAGCAGGCTTACGGCGTTAAACTGCTGGATGTCCAAGTGGTGCTCCGAAAATCAAGTGGGCTTTATAGACAATTGGTTGCGTTTTGAGGGCAAGCCTGGTCTTATAGGTAGGGATGGTGTCCACCCCACGCGGGAAGGTGCTGCCTTACTTGTGTGCAGCACAGCTCATAGTCTTTTAGACTGCATTTCGTTGCCATGTACTTGTACTGAGTAATGACAATAAAGTTGAATCTATCTATCTATCTATCTATCTATCTATCTATCTATCTATCTATCTATCTATCTATCTATAGTTAGTCGGCAGAGTAGTGTAAACAGCTGCTGACAGTCCAGAGCCGGGACCAGGCCGCAGACAGACAGGCTAAACCGACCGTCTGCGATCCGCCTTGAGGCGTCACAAGATTAACCTTATTGAGACTGTGTCTGAGTTTTTCTGTGATTAAATTTAGTTTTAATTCGGGGCAATCAGCCTTTTTAAATAACCTAAATCAACATATATCCATGTTCTGATGATAGCACTAACACCTTAGATCTAAAACTTTGACTACTTAATATAAGATCATTAAACTCTTAAGCAGTCGTCGTAAATGAAATTATAAGTTAGACCAGATGAATATTCAGCTTTAAATGAAGAAGCCCCAGTAGGCTATAATTTTACGCACATAGGCCAAGACTATCAGGCGAGGGAGGTGGAGTCTGTACAATATACCAAAATACTCTCGATATTAGTCAGAAACAATGTGACACTTTCACTTCCTTTGAGGTTCTTTCTATTCACGTTACAAATCCAGTCACAAAAAATGACGTTTTCATTAATTAACATTTACAGGCCACCAGGGGGCGACTCTGAATTTATAAAAAAGTTTAGTGACTTCACTGCAAACCTGGCTGTGTGTAATGATAAAGCAATAATTGTAGGAGATTTTAATATTCACTTTGAGAAGGTAGACGACCCATTAAAAAGGGCATTTACCTCAATCCTAGACCCAAAATGTAACAGGGCCGACACACGACTGCAGTCATACGTTAGATTTAGTTTTGACACTGGGTCTTAACATAGACAAGCTTAATATCCTACCGAAAACCTCAGCGATCTCCGACCATTATCTAATTTCATATGAGCTACGATTTAGCCATAATATATATACGTCCCCTCGTTATTCAACAAAGTGCTCAATAAAACCTTCTACCGCACTACAATTTATAGAAAATCTCCCAGAGTTATCAACCCCAGTCTCCACTGCATCAGACCCAATGGAACTAGATTTACTAACTGATTATTTAGAAAATACCTTACGATCCACTTTGGAAAATGTGGCCCCACTTAAAATAAAAAGAATAAGGCAGAAAAAGCCCCGTGGTACAACGATAAAACCTGGACCTTAAAACAAACAGCTCGGAAATTAGAGCGGAAATGGCGTCAAACCAAGCTGGAAGTGTTCCGCTCTGCCTGGAAGGACGGCCTTATAGAGGATAGAAATGCCCTCACTGAAGCTCGCTCAGCATATCTGGCCTCGCTGATCGAGAATAATAAGTATAATCCTAGAGTTCTGTTTAATGTGATTTCCCAAATCACACAAAATCAGGCAGGTAATGAACCCGAAATCCCAGCAACTCTCACCAGTGAAGTTTTTATGGACTTCTTTAATAATAAAATTGAAAATATTATTTTCAACCCAACAAACTCACAAATTCAACCCACAGTATTAAATCCAGCTTGGCCGTCATCTGACTTGGCTGATATAGAACAAAACACAGCTGTAGAAAAGAGCCTGGAAACCTTTTACCCCCTCCCACAGCTGAAGCTAGAGAAGATTCTCTTCTGCAAATTATACAACCTGCACACTCGATGCAATTCCATCAAAATTACTCAAAGAAGTACTGCCAGTTATTATAAACCCTCTCTCAACTATAGTAAACTCATCCCTTAGTCTGGGCCATGTACCCAAAGCTTTTAAACTAGCAGTTATCAAACCCCTGATCAAGAAACCACAATATTCTCCTAGAAAGGTTAGAAAACATGGTTGGAGTCACAGGGACGGCCCTATCATGGTTCAGATCTTATGTATCAGAACGTTATCAGTTCGTCAGTGTAAACAATTTATCTTCCAATTATTCAAAAGTGAGATTTGGAGTTCCGCAGGGCTCTATATTAGGACCTTTATTATTTACACTATACATGTTACCGTTAGGCACAGTTATAAGTAACCATGGCGTAAACTTTCATTGCTATGCAGACGATACTCAACTGTACATATCAGCCAAGCCTGATGACCAATACAGGTTAAAGAAAATGGAGGACTGTGTAAAAGACTTGAAAGGCTGGATGTCACGCAACTTCCTCCTATTAAACAGTAACAAAACAGAGGTTCTCCTTCTGGGTCCAAAATTAGCAAGAAGTAAATTACATTACCAGATTTAATCTTAAATCTCACCGACTTTCCAGCCGCACCTGGATCAGCAGCAAAAAATCTTGGCGTTATAATAGATTCAGATTTATCATTCGATCAACACACAGGCGGCATCACTAGGACAGCTTTTCTACATCTTCACAACATCGCCAAGATCAGAAATGCCCTGTCCCTGCGTGATGCAGAAACACTAGTACACGCCTTTATTACTTCCAGTCTAGACTACTGTAACGCGCTACTGTCAGGATGTACGAGCAGGAATTTAAACAAACTCCAACTAGTCCAAAACGCCGCAGCCAGGGTCCTCACTAAAACTAGAAAATTTGATCATTGTCACAAACTGCTTCACACGAGGGGCAGGAGTCAAGTGCAAGTTTAATTCCGGATGCAAGGTAGGTAATAACAAACAGGGGGTCAGAAATCCAAAAAAGCAGGCCACAGAAAGCAGACAAATCCAAAGAGGGCAAATCCAAAAGAGTAGTCAAAAACAAACCAAGAGGCAAAACATGAGAAAACCAAATCATAAACATAAACGCACAGAATTGTGCAAAAACCAAACAAGACTTCGCAATGAGCGCCTGCAAACACAGGGTATATATACACAAGATGGCAGACTACAGAGGTCAAAGGATCAAGAAATGCCTAGTATTCGGGAAACGGTGACCTCCTGTGGTGGGGAGGAGAATGGCAGGCGGCAGATGTAACAACCATATCAGTCCAGCGCTATCATC
The DNA here is from genome assembly GCF_015220715.1 of Pygocentrus nattereri. Classification (NCBI taxonomy): domain Eukaryota; kingdom Metazoa; phylum Chordata; class Actinopteri; order Characiformes; family Serrasalmidae; genus Pygocentrus; species Pygocentrus nattereri. The sequence continues at coordinate 80,731 of NC_051232.1, read as the reverse complement.
ACTTCACTGGCTGCCTATTAAATTCCGTATTGATTATAAAATCCTTTTATTGACTTATAAAGCCCTACATGGTCACGCTCCTTATTACCTTATTTCTCATTATGAGCCATCACGACCACTGAGATCACAGAGCGCTGGCTTATTAATAGTCCCCAGAATTCCTAAGGCTGCAGCTGGGGGAAGAGCTTTTTCTTATATAGCCCCCAAACTCTGGAATGATCTTCCAGAAACTGTTCGGGACTCGGACTCAGTCTCAATCTTTAAGACTAGGCTGAAAACTCACTTGTTCAGTTCAGCTTTTGGTAGCTAATGTTCCCCCTAGATAAAGGCAGCAGATCCAGGGGACCATGGACACAGGGAATTATAGTAAACTGAGACGCTGGTGCTGTCGCCCCGCTGCTCGCACGCGGTCACTCAGGTTTGTGGACGGTGGAGCGGAGGGACGCCAGACTGTCTCAGAGTGCTGCCGTGTCTGTGTGTCCTTCTGGTTCTCTCCTGTTAGTTAAGCTGTCATAGTCGGATCTGCCGGAGTCGTTAGCCACACTCTGGAAATGTTCACATTCCCTGTTTATGTACAAACAGATAGAATAAAACTAATTCCATCTCCCTGCTTTCTTTCCGAGTATACAATCACCCACATGTTCGGCCGGACACTAAAGGACGACTGACTGCCGGACCCTCCTGATACCCACTTCAGACCAGCTGCCCATCCTACACTGATGTCCTCATAGACTCCCAGTTATTCCTAATACTAATATTACTGCTATTAATATCAGTAGTATAATAACTCTGTAGGTAGTTTGACCAGAGGAGGATGGGTCCCCCCTGGTGAGCCTGGTTCCTCCCAAGGTTTCTTCCTCAGTTCTGAGGGAGTTTTTCCTTGCCACTGTTGCCCCTGGCTTGCCCACTGGGGGGGGGGGTTCTGTACATTCTTACAGTCTTGAAGTGAAGGAGGAGAGGAGAGTGGAGGAGGAGGAGGAGAGAGGGGAGGAGAAGGAAGAGAGAGAGCGAGCGAGAGCGAGAGCGAGGGGGGAGAAGAGGAGAGAGAGAAGGAGGAGAGTGAAGAAGGAGAGGAGGGGTCTATTTTCTCCTTTTTAAGGGGTCTGTGCACAGAACACTCCTCCATTCCGCTGGGGGAGGCTTCACACACACACGCTGGAGACATGCCACACTGCGTGGTTCTGGAGGGTCCGGCTCCGTGGGGCTTCAGGCTGATTGGAGGAAAGGACTTCAGTCAGCCTCTCACCATCGCGCGGGTCAGTGGGTTTAACGTCCGCTCACTCTGGCAGACCTAAGAGCTTAATATAAAAACACTCGTATGTCTCTGTACTAATTCTGTGTGAGTGTGAGTGAGTGTGTGTTTTCTGATGGACAAGTATATGAAAGGGTTGAGGGATGAGTGAATGAAAGGATGGATGGATGGATGGATGAATTTGAATTTATACAGCATGTTCGGTTGTAGAACTACATCATTCAATGTTTTGACTTGAACTTCCTCGATTTCTGTGAGGAAACCACTAAAAACAATGTTCATCCTATAGAGACCGACTCTGTTCAGTACAGCCTCGAAGCTGCCTCAGTTCTGCTGCTCCAGCTCATGCTCTCATGACCATCTGCGTCCACCGCTGGGAGGTTTGACAGTGCAGGAACATGTCCCGTCTCTTTGAGGGTTCCCAGCTGTTCTCCTGGAGCTTCGCTCTGGCTCTGCACTCGCCCTGCGCTTCAGCCCAGCACAACACTGTTACCCAACACAGCTGCACATGGCCATTTTTGGTCAAAGAGCACATCCTCTCCTTCTCTGTCCTTCTCTCTCGCTCCGTCTCACCTCACAGATGGCACTGTAACCTGGCCCGTGTTGGTCAGAGCACAGGGGTGCGTTCGGCCACAGTAACTGCAGTTATTGTGGCAGAAATGTAGCGTGACTCTTATCCAGTCACCCGTAGAATGCAGGGACAGTGGGTGGCAAAGTTAGAGCACTTTAACCTGTCTGTCCACACTGGGGCTGCAGGTGGTCCTAGGCCTTATGGGTGTAGCCACACGCAACGTTTGTTTATAATGAATGTGCACCACTGGCGTCCAGCATTGCCATTCATCCTTCAATTACTGCACAAACTTAAAGCTGGAATCAGCTTCTCATCTGCCAGGGCCTGTTTCAGAATTCCCAGTCCATCTTAAATGGAGCCACAGTTGCATTCGGATGCATGTGACGGCAGCACCATTTAAGGTGGAATGGAAAACACGAATAAGGACCCCAGATTTAACCTCATCAAGCTTCAACCCAGAACCAAACTGACCAAAATCCAGTTGGTCAAGGGCTGAATTTTGCACTGAGGTTTAGATGAACTTCATCTTGAGCTCAAATGTGTTAGCTGTGCTCGGTCCAGCCTGTCATGTGACGCTTCTCCAGCGACATGTGAAACAGCTTACTCTAAAACCCATCTTTCAAATGTTCCAGGATGTTCTCCGCTGCTCATACTGACCTACAATGTTCTCCGCTGCTCATACGGACTGAGTTTTGACCCTGTTCACATTGTTATAGGAGGTTCTGTGCTGTTGACACTGCTGTAACATTTCTACCTTCTCAATGATGTCATGAGGAATGCACCAATAAAAATGCCCACAAATCACTCATAATCAGAACTCTTTACATCAATTTACATCAAATGTTAAGAAGTGAGAAAAATAATTATAGACCAGAAGGATGACATTTCTTTTCTCGACAGCGACAATATGTAGAGCTAAAGTCATTAAATAGTTGAATGGGACACTCTTTGGGAATCTCTGTGGAATTACAGCAACTGTCTTGTCCATTAAATACAGTAAACCCTTAAACTATAACACTGTAGTGTTTCTTCTTCATACATGACAGAACTGGAGCTTCACTGAGGAGAGTTTCAGTATTTACTTTACAGGATTTTGTGTGTTTGTTTACCTGCAGCCTAACAGACATCCGCTGTGTTGTACCATCTGATTTCTGCCAGTCTTTAAAGAGAAAGTCATGGACAGAAGGACAGACATGAGTTGTGTGTTCTACAGTAATAAGTCTAAGAATTGAAGTCTGAGCCTCTTTTTTTCCATTCCTTGTTCTATATTGGTCCCTTGAGCATCAGTGCTGTTACTATTCATAGAACACTGTATGGCCCCCTGTGAGAACATCAGTACGCTTGCTCCAGTTCACACAGACCTTTTTTCTGGCTCTTTATTGTTTGACAGCTATTCTTCTCTAGTTGTTCTGAGAACAGAAACTGAGGCAGTGACTCCTTCCTCTCCGTCTTTCCCCCAGTGGTGGTTGCTTTACTAGCTTGGTGGTGTTGTTGGACTAGGCAGTGAGCATACAGATGCATGACAGTGAGGCTTAGATCAGCCTCAAGTCTCTCTTCTCTATGCAGCTTAGAAGGTAAACGAGAAAAAACGATCCCTGGGAACACAGGACCTTATGGAACATAGCCCTGGGATCATAGAACCCTGGGAACATGAACCTGAGAAAACAGGGCCCTTGGAACATATCGTTCTGGGTACATAGAACCAGGGGAACATAGGATTCTAGGAAAATAGAATCCTGAGAACAGAGAACCAGTAGAATACAGGGCACTGGGAACATAGCGCCCTGATAAGATAGGGTCTGAGGAACATAAGACCCTGGAGACATAGAACCCAGGAAGATAGAACCCTGGGAATACAGGACCCAGAGAACATGGAGCCTTGGGATCATAGGGCATGTGGAACACAAAACCTGGGGAAGATAGGACCCTGGAAATATAGAGCCCTGAGAACAGGGTATAGATCCCAGAGAAAATATCATCCTGGGACAAATAACTTTGGAAATACAGGGCCCATGGAAATAGAACCCTTGGAATACATGGCACTGGAAACTTCAGACCCTAGGGATATAGAACCCAGAGAAAACAGGACCCAGGGGATACAGTGTGCTGGGAACATATGGACATAGGGAAGCTAGAACCTGGGGAGGACAGGACCCTGGGAACATAGATCCCTAAGAACATTTGACCCAGTTTCTCCGAAATGTAGTCGATCAGCCAAGACATGTTGGTGTCTGAAGTAATGTAGCTGATAGGAAATGATTATATGATGCACTATTGTCCTGAGGACATAGGATCCTGGGAATATAAGACCCAGAGAACACAGAACCGGTGGAACAATTATATGTTGCACTATTGTCCATAAAACTGGGTGCAGACAGGCTTTAGCATTGCTGCTACTACTGTTATTTAGCTTTAGTCCATATTCACAGATCCCAGTCTGTCGTACGGTGTCAGAAACCACACAGGCAAGTCTGACCCAGGTCACCAAACCATCCGGTGCCGTTTGCACCACATTTGTGATGATTAGCATCCTGCAAACCACAGACGTCAAACTGCTGTAGCCAAGCTTGCACTACTTGTTGGCTACATTAGCCTCGTAGCTCCAGTGCTAAATTAAAAAAGCAGACTTCAGACACAGAACACGACTTGGCTGATCGACACCCTCTGAGAGGAGAGAAAAAGAAAACTGTTCTTTGGATTTTTGCCCAACTGGTGAAATACTGGAGAATTTCTGAAATGGTTCACTGTCGAGACACTTACTGACCACTGTGGTGGTGATAGGAACCAGTGGTCACCGTATTTATAGTGCATACATAGCCATTCTATTTACAATTCAAGTTAAAATACCAGGCGAATGTTTTGCGCAACAACCACCTGCAAGTGCATCTCCAACTTGAACGGATGTAGAAAACACATTAAAGGCCTGAATCGTAAGTCGTTGTTTCAGGCATTGGGCAGCGCATGTGTGACCATTTGATGTAATAACTGTTTTCAGAGGCAGTAAACTTTTCAGACGTAGGAGTTTAATCACGGCCTATGACTTTGTTTACCTCTTAAGCGCTCAGTTATGCAGAAAATAAGAAAAAAAAAAAAAAAACTAAAGTGACTTCAGCCAAGTACCGAATTTAGCTTGCTAACCCCACATCGCTTCATATCCCATGTTCTCTGGTCATTTCAGAACTGATTAGGGTGGCTCAGTATATAACAGTATTTTTTCCATATTGCCGATATTTCAGGCATGAGGACCTATAGGACCAATGTTTAAATGCATTTTGGCCAGGGTGTTATCCAAACATAACAGCCTTTTCTTTCTCTAGTTACACTTAAGGATGTTGTACTTCTCTGTGGTCAGATATCTTCTGGCAGTAAGGCCTCTCTGGTCGACCTATCTCCTGGTGACATCATCCTGGCTATAGACGGCATTGCCAGCGACAACATGATGCACTGTGAGGCTCAGAATCGCATCAGGGACGCGACGCGTCAGCTCACCTTAACCATCGAGAGGTCAGTGATCACAGTGAACAGGTGGTACAGTTTCAGTTTCTTGATTAAATTTTCTTCAGTTTTGCAATGGAGCTCAGAAAACGGCGGCGCTTTAGAGCCACTGTTAGAGTTTAAATCATAGACTTTGAGAATAAAGTCATAATATTTTAAGAATAAAGTCAAAATCAAAATCAACCTCATTTTAACATGAGGAGGTCAAATCTTCTGACTACAATATTGAGACTTTTCCTGATAAAAATCCAACTTCAATGTCTTAATTCTATGACTTGTCAAAATATTATGACTATTCTCAAAATATTGTCACTTTATACTCAAAACTTTCTTTTTTTAACAGTGGTCCTAAAATGCTGTGTTATTAAAAAGCATGTCACATAAAGCTGGAACAGTGTGTCTGTCTGTCTGTGTTTGTAGATGACAGTATGTCATACAGTGTAATTAGAGATTACAGTTAGCTATTGTTTTAGCCTGATGCTAACTGGTGAGTTATACCTTCCATTACTTGTTAGCTACATTAGCTGCGCAGTGCAAACATTTGACAAAGCATGTGTCTCGGCTACGTGATTTTGTTTGAGATAGGCTGATTTATTTACAGCTGGTTTTATGTTCAAACCTTTGGAAGGTAAATGAACCAATTCTAGAGCAGACATAGAAACAGGGGGTCATTTTACAGCCTTCAGAAAGAAGCCGCTGTGAAAATCACTGGACCAACATTCTGCTCAAACATACCAAACCCCTTTGCAGGCCAGAGACCAGACTGTGGTCACCTCGCGTGAGTGACGATGACCGAGCCCACCCTTTCAAAATCAACCTGGAAGCAGAGAGACAGGTCAGTACAAGGCCGTTAACTCATCTTCACCACAGCCGGTTTCGGGGGTCCTGATGCGTTCGCCCCTCGTTGCTCACTAGCAGCTCAACACAGCGTTCCACACACAGGCAGCCAGCACTGCACTGGTTAATCTAAACACGGATGTTGAGAAAAATATCCTGATTGATTTCCATTCCGCCGGAGGAGTGGCCAGTAGAGACTGTATGCAAAAGTTTGTGCGCCCTGGTGTACATGACGTGAAAATAAGTCACAAATCCTCTACAGAGAACACGATTCTGCACCTGTTAATGCACAACTATTGTTTATTTACTGAGTTGAACATGAACAACAGAAAATGTGGCCTGTGCAAAAGTTATGGCACAGTTTATATTTTATGTCTTTTCTTCTGAATATGTTAAACTCAGTAAATAAATAGAAATTGAGGGCTGAAATGTATAATAGTCAACTGCGTTCTCTGTAAAGGATGTGTTAACTTTTTCTTAGGACCCTGGGAACACAGGGCTATGGGAACCAAGAACCCTAGGAAGAACATAGGGCTCTGGCACCCCTGGGAATATTGGATCCTGGGAACATAGTGACCTTGGACACATATGCCATGGGGAATATAGAAACTTGGAACATAAAGCCTGGGGACAGAAGGCCAGATGAACATCCTGGGTATATAGAACCCACAGGAGATAGGCCCATGGGGTCATAGAACCCTGAGATTACATGATCTGTAGAACATAGAACCCTGGGTACACATATGACCAGAGGAACATAGAAACTTGGAACATAGAGCCTGGGGACATAAGACCAGAGGAACACAGGATCCTGGGAACAAAGAACCCTGGGAATACAGGAGCCAGAGAACATAGAGCCCACTGGGAACATAGGACATGGGAAACATAGAACCAGGGCAAGATTTTGTTCTTCTTTTTTTACAATACATTAAACTTGGCAAATAAATACAAACTTGTGTAGTGAATAATGTTTAGGTGGGTTCTCTGTAGAGAATGTTTAACTGCTTTTCACTCAAAGAAATCAACCATGTCATTTGAATGGTGGTGTTCAAATGATGGTGCTCCAAAGTACTGACTCACAATTACTAACTCACCAGGAACATGTTCTGTAACTAACAGCCATTCTGCTTTAATGCACGGGGTTTTTTAATGCACCATTTAAAAACAGCTAGAACTCTTATTTAAAGTGTTCTCATCTGTTTAATCATGCACTGCATCTGTCCTGCCTCCTCTGCCTGGTAAAGCACTGTGTTTTGCACAACCATGTGAAAGATTGTGTATAAACAAAGATTAGTTTATCATTTTTATTATTAGCTTGTGTCATTTTGAATGACAGGAGTACTGGCCAATAGGAACAGGCCACAACAGGAGGGCCACTCCGTTCATAGCGGCAGCTAACATTGACGACGAGCGGCAGGTGGTCAGCTCGGCCTACAACTCCCCCATCGGCCTTTATTCCTTAGGCAACATCCAGGACGCCTTACATGGTCAGCTCAGAGGCCTGATGCACAACAAGCCGGAGAGGTGGGTGTGGAAGGACCCTCTGATGCCCTTCTGGGGTGCCTTCTTTGAGTGATCATGGATCTATATAGGACCATTTTCCTCACTTAAAACCCTTGAAGAACCATCTTTTTTCAGAGTGCATATTACACTGTAGCAATCCACTCCTTACTGGCTGTGGATGTGCAGAACCTCAGTATCACAGTAAGAGAGGCTTTCTTGTGTAAATGAGTTGTTTTAGTTGGTTTAAAGTTGTATAAACGTGTTACTGGTGCTGGTTTGCGCTGGTTGTGGGTCAGTTGGTGCAGTCGTAACCCAAATGTTAAGAAGAGCGATTTTTGTCCTCAGTAAAAAAGCAGACCAGTTTGGAAGTCCACTTCACCACCTTGTCTCTAAATGTGTATCAGTGTGTGCTGATATACTAGTCTAAACTATAAAATATGGTATAAACTAAAACTCACTCACTTTGATCTGCTTTAATCTTCAGCTCAACTACAGCTGCTTTTCTCACGTCTCCAGCAGGAAACTTCTCCTCTAAACTAGAACATTTTCTTATAAAACGTCGAGGCTGAAGTCGCTTCTCATGCGCCAGCTTCTTGTTTGAGTTTTCCCGTTCCACCTTAAATGGCAGAATGAGGTGCCAGAATGTAACTGTTGCTTTATTTAAATCGGAATGGGACAATTCAAATGACAATTGACTTCAGTTTCATGGCTTTTCAATGTTTAACAGTTTCCCATTGCAGATTAAATGTATGAGGAAACCAGCTGGAGTGATTATAAAAATGTTCGGCTTAAATCTCTCTCTTTACCGTTTCGTGGCTACTAGCTGGGCAAGACTGTCATCTGTGTTGCTATGGTGACCAGCCGTCTGTGCTGATCTTCAGGGTTAAAGGGTGAATCAGCAGTTCTACATTAATTCCAGCGTTTAAGACCGTTTACTGTTAAACTGAGTTGAAGGATCAGCAGAGCTTTATTTTACTGTAGAGGAGGATTATTTTATTATTACCCACTGATCTGATTCAGCTGTGGAGCCACAACAGGGCGGGAACAGAGCCACAGGCTGCTGACCACTGGCCTTTAACAATAAGATTAAGTTTAGAAGTGAGCTACTTGCTATCTCTGTCATTTCCATTGGTTCTCCGCTGCAGGTCTGTTTAATTGTTGAGGGTTTACTTACAGCACTATTTTTCCCACGTCTTCTCATGGGCCTGATTCTCAGCTGATGCCACATTACTTTGCTGCTCCAAAACTCAAAGAGTCAAGGGTGGGTCAGGCAACATTTTGGCTGATCAACCACATTTGAGCTAAGAGGAGGGAAAATGGGTGTAACTCAGATTTTTTGCCTGACTGTCAGTTTATTATATGAGGGGATTGGCCCTGATGTGACATCCTGCTCTCAAATGTGGAAGGTGGGCAGCATTAAAGTGGGACTGAGCTGTGAGTCATATGGATCACATTAGAAGAGCAGATATATGGAGTGAGTTGGAGATTCAGCAGCTTACAGAGCAGCAGTGGAATGAACATCTAACTGGATTAGTCGGGGGGGCCGGTGTGTCTGCTGGAGCCAGGTGAGCCGCATCAGGAAAGAATGCGTACACGCAAACAGGCAAGCACACAGGCGAGTGCACAAACAGCCCTGATAACACGAAACAGCTGCTGATAAAGGTGATGAGCACAGGTCATCCCAGAGTAGAGCTGCAATGGGGCCCGAAGTTTAAGGCCAAACCTGAACACAATTGAGAATTTTCCACCAGAGCTCAACACGAAACGACACGAAGTTCTGTGGTTTAAGTCCAAGACGGCCTGGTTGTAAGGGCTGGCTCCCAGGCTGCGGTGCTCCCAGCCACCAGAGGGAGGCGAGACACCACCCAGGTCCAATCAAGCCTAACATCCTACACCTGGGCAGAGGCTTCATAAGTGCAGAGCAGGTGACACACATTGCAGTGAGTCCACAGAAATTGCCGGTTATTTGGGTAATAAGGTTTGCACTCTGCCTCGTTTCAAGTTTCCTTCTCTGCTCTGTTTCTTAAAAACAAACAAACAAAAAAAAAAAAAAAACCTAATATAAAAACAAAACATAGGAATCTTCCTCCCTCGTGTTCTGATGTGGTTCAGGTAGGTTTAGAAATGCCATATGAGGGCACTGAAGCATGGAGTGCTTGAGCAGGATCTGTAGGGCCAAGGTTCAATCTCTGGTGCTTTACTTTAACTAATCCTTCCATTGTACATAAGCTTGGCACTTGGGCCCTGTGTCCCTAAAACCTGTGGTGGCTCACCTGGTAGGCCCTGGGATACAACTCAGACAGCCTGGGCCCACATTCACTGTCTGATGAGGTGTCACACGCTACACCCATAATGATGATGGTGTGTGTGTGTGTGTGTGTGTGTGTGTGTGTGTGTGTGTGTGTGTGTGTGTGTGTGTTTTCAGTCCTAGGGCTCTAACCAGTATAGAAGAGTCAGATGTGTATCGAATGCTGCAGAGAGATCAGACAGAAGAGGAGCCTCATGAGCCCCGTCAATCAGGATCCTTCAAAGCCCTGCAGGACTACATCAACAGTGAGGGTAAGACACACATACAGTGGTGGTTCTGAAATCTTTGAGAGGAATTTAAAGCAGGTAAAAAGGAAAAAGTGGAAGGAGGAAGGAAAAGTGTAGGAGCCAATCAGAGTGCAGGACTGAATTCAACCAGCCAATGAGAGCATAGTGCAAATCAATGAGACCACATGATAGAAAATTGAACCAGCCAACCACAGTACTGGAACAACATTTAAATGAGTGAATCAGAGCAGAGGAGGAACAATTCAACAAGCCAATCAGAGTGCAGGAGGAAAAATTCTACTAGCCAATTGGAGAATAGGAGGGCAAATTCAAGTAGCCAGTCAGAGTGTAGGAGGAAAATTCAACTAGCCAATCAGAGAATAGGAGGGAAATTCAAGTAGCCAGTCAGAGTGTAGGAGGGAAATTCAACTAGCCAATCAGAGAATAGGAGGGAAATTCAAGTAATCAATAAGAGCAAAAGACGAAAATTCAACCTGCCATGCATGAAAGCATTAAAACGACCTGAGCCAATCAGAGTGTAGGAAGGGGACTGGCAGTAAGTAAGATGCCAGAGGAAGCCAATCAGGTTGCAGAATGAAAGTAGAATCCTACCAGCTAAACTGTCTTCCTGTCAAAATAAATAATGAGAGTAAACCTGCCAAACGCCAGTTTGTTCCAGCTCTGAAATCTCTCTGATGGACAGGGACACGTCCTATAGTGACGAGAACCGTGCAAGCGCCCACCACCAAGCCCCCGACCCCCGCAGGAAACCTCCACAAACTGCCCATGTGTGACAAGTGTGGCAACGGCATAGTGTGAGTACCTGCAGAACACGTACCAGGTGAACATCTGAGTACTGATAAAGAAGCACCTGAAATCAAATACATCAATGACTAAATTATTTCATTAAAGTTAAGAGTGTTTTTACACTTAAACAAGACAGTTCTTCAAAAGGTTCTTTAGTAAAAAGAACGGTTGTATATTGAACCATGAACACTCTTCAGTTTCTTCAGATTGATGGAGAACGTGTTATAGATGGTTCTGTATATATTACTTTTTTGAAACAGGGTTCTATGTAGCACCAAGAAAAAGGTTCTCCTGGGGTTACAAGCTTAACATTGTAACGATAAAAAAACCTTTCAGTGCTATGTAGAACGCTTTTCAAAAATTTTCTATATAGAACCATACACAGTGCATTGTCCAAATAATTTGAAGAAAAAAAAAATCGTTCAATGATGCAAAGAACCCTTTAATCATGGAAAGAGTTCTTTCAGGGTTCTCTTTTCTAAAGAACACCTGAAGAACCATCTTTTAAGAGTGTGTTTGAAGTTCAGAGCAGGAAATGATTTGTTGCATTTCAATTCTAGTTCCCCTAGAGTTCCCGAGCGGTCGGTATAGTGTGGTGGGTATATAGCGGTCGGGATAGTGTAGGGGGTATATAGCGGTCGGGATAGTGTAGGGGGTATATAGCGGTCGGGATAGTGTGGGGGGGTATATAGCGGTCGGGATAGTGTGGGGGGGTATATAGCGGTCGGGATAGTGTGGGGGGTATATAGCGGTCGGGATAGTGTGGGGGGTATATAGCGGTCGGGATAGTGTGGGGGGTATATAGCGGTCGGGATAGTGTGGTGGGTATATAGCGGTCGGTGTAGTGTAGGGGGTATGTAGCGGTCGGTGTAGCGTAGGGGGTATGTAGCGGTCGGTGTAGCGTAGGGGGTATGTAGCGGTCGGTGTAGTGTAGGGGGTATGTAGCGGTCGGTGTAGTGTAGGGGGTAACTCCTCTGATTTCTATGCTGTAGATTGGGGTTCAGTGCCCCGTCTGGGTAAACCAATAAGAGTATACCAATAAGAGTCCTTGGGCAAGACTCCTACCACCACCTTCTCCTACCTGTGTAAAATAATCACATTGTAAGTTGCTCTGGATAAGGGCATCAGCCACATGCCGTAAATGTATTTGTGGAAACGGTTTAGGTGACTTGACTTCTAGTGTTTGTTAGCAGCATAAGCTTCGTAACCCTAGTTCAAAACTAAATACATGAAACCTGGACACCAAGCATGTCCTGGCTGATCGACTGCATGTGGAAAATCACATAAATTAGATTTTTTCTGTGAGTTAATGATGTTTTCTGTGTTTTCCATTCTCTCTTTAATTCATTCTCTCTCTCAGAGGAACCGTCGTAAAGGTTCGGGATAAGTATCGGCACCCCGGCTGTTTCGTCTGTTCAGACTGTGAGGACAACCTGAAGCAGAAAGGCTATTTCTTCATAGATGACCAGCTTTACTGCGAAACCCATGCTTGCGCTCGCACGAAACCCCCGGAGGGTCACGACCTCATCACGACTTTTCCCTCAGAGTAGCACACAGACCAGCAAGACTGCATTCACTTATACACACACACGAACTTCAACAGGCCCAAAGGAACAAGCACGAGACAGCCAATCAGAACAGAGCTTGTTTACATACATCAGATTAATCACATTTACAAAAAACAGCCTGTTTTGAATTCGCTTTTTCTGTGACGCATAGTCGGCCTACAGCAGTTGAGCACCATCCATTCATACTGAGGTTTCAAACTGTTGAACAGAGAGCTGTTTTACATGGATCAGTAATTTTTAAAGAGAATTACAAGTGTTTATAAACAAAAATAAATTAAACAAAATGTTATATACATTTGCATATAACATATGAATAACAAAAAAGTAGTCTATGGGCCCTTTAAGCACACAAACTCACACAGAAACACATCCACTGCTGTACTGATTGTATTTGCTGTAGTATTTCAATACTGAGTTGCTTACTGTAGAAATATTAGCTACAGTGGCTGAATATTTCAATAAATATGCAAACAGTCACCTTGTGAGTCGCCATCATTCTGTCACAAAGCTAACACTGAAAAAGTGAAGCGAGCAAAGCCAAGCCCGTCACATCACACCGTTCCTCTGCGGGCCAAGCCTGTCACATCACACCGTTCCTCTGCAACCTGTAGTTATTACCGCTGTTTGCTATGTAGTCATGTCATTACATAGTGAGATACAGAACGAATCACCTTTATCCTGCAATTTACATTCAACAGCTTGAAAAATGGAAAGGGTGGAGTAATCGGAATAGAAAACATCCATGTAAACAGCTCAATTGGAATAGAAAACATCCATGTAAACAGCTCAATCGAAATAGAAAACATCCATGTAAACAGCTCAATCGGAATAGACTAATGCGATTGAGGCCATTGGGAATACAGTTTCTATCCGATTGACCAAGGTGGGTAATCCTGTAAATAATCCGTTAAATAGAAGAATAATATCTGCGTAAACGCCTGGATCCGATTACATTCCCTATTGGAAGGTGGAAGAGCGTTCTGTGCATGCGCGGTGCGTCACGGCGAAAGCTTATACCATTCAGCATGGTGGAGCAGAAACTGGTCTGCAGAAGAGACGAGGTTTATAATCCGAGCTTTAAAAGACGGCGGCGGGGCGGACGGCCAACTTCTGTGTGTCAGAGCAAAATGTCTTCATTTATAATTGCATGTGAAGGACGTTTTCCTGAGCGTGACATCAGTTTAAAGCCATTAAAAAAAAAAAGACGAACGCACCAACTGGAAACTCATCTCATGCTGACTGAACCTCACATGATGCTTGCTGTCATGGTAACGTTCACTCTCAGCGCTGCTCCGCGCATGCACCCAATTCTGCATCGGATTACTTGTAGTGGGCATATAAACGAAGATTTCAGGTTTTTGAGCAGAGCAAGAATAAAGACCTCAGTCTGAATCGGTCATCCGACTCAATCAGACTGGAAAAATCTTTGCATGTAAACAACCACTGACTCATTAAATGGGGGCGGCTCTGAAGTGACAGAAATCAATATATAGAGAGGTTCACAACTATCAACTAGCCAAATAGCCTACTATCCTACTTCAATGAAGCAGAGTCATTAGAACAGTAACATTAATGATAAGCACAACTCTTGGTTGCTGACCTTGCATTTAACCATCAGGCTGACAGCATTGGGTCATCTATATCTTTCCAAGGTCCTGTATGTTCCCAGAGTCCTATGTTCACATGAGCCTATATTCTATTATTACTTTTTAGCCACTTTTCCAGAAAGAGTACTGGCTACTTTTTAGCTACTTTCAAAGCAACTGTCAGAATGTTTGTGAATCTCCAACTGATACACCAAACAGGCCTACCTGACAGTATGAACAAGACACTGCATTTAAAACATGAGCCAGAAAGAAACATGTACAAAAAGATCACCAAAAAGTGCACCCAACGATTAAACTTACACACCCAGAGCTGTGATATCCAACAAAAACTGACTGAAGTCAATCATTCCAGGTTTTTCCTTTCCTCCCTAAAAACAAAACTAACCAAATACAAACAATTTTGTGTGAAACGTTGTCAACCGTCGAAATAAAACTGCTCCAATTTCAGCAAAACGTACAGACACGACATTAAGAGTCCTTCATTAAACTTCAGCAACACTTCAGCCTCAAAATCCTCCTCAGTGACTGACTCTTTTTGGGGTGAGAATAAGGCCTGAATAATCGTTCCAGTGCTGCTGTAGCTCCATAGCAGAACTAGTTTTCTAGGTAAAATAACAAATAATCCTCCTCTACAGTAAAATAAAGCTCTGCTGATCCTTCAACACAGTTTAACAGTAAATGGTCTTAAACGCTGGAGTTAATGTAGAACTGCTCATTCACCCTTTAACCCTGAAGATCAGCACAGACGGCTGGTCACCATAGCAACACAGACGACAGTCTCACCCCGCTAGTAGCTACGAAACGGTAAAGAGAGAGATTTAAGATGGACATTGATAATTTGGTAACGAATGGACTGATTTACATTTATAGTCACTCCAGCTGGTTTCCTGATATGTTTAATCTACAACGACTCGCGAAGCTGAAGTCCCTTCTCTTTCTCCAGCTTCTCGTTCAAGTTGTCCCATTCCACCTTAAATGCCATAGCAGTACAAATTGGTGCCCCAGGCACCATTTAAGGTGGAACGGGACAATTCGAACAAGAATTGTTCAAGAATTCAGCCTCATTATGAGTAGGAAAAGTTCTCCTGTTGGAGATGTGAGAAAAGCAGCTGTAGCTGAGCTGAAAATTAAAGAAGTCAAACATCAAATTGAGTGAGTTTTAGTTTATACCATATTTATAGTTTATACTAGTGTACCAGCACGCACTGAGAGACATTTAAAGACAAGGTGGTGAAACGGACAAAATACGTTGTGGCTCCCAAAGTGGTTTTGTTTGTTTTTGAATGGACAAAATGGTCCTTCTTAACTTTTTGGTTGCCAACTGCTGAGTTAAGTCTACTATAAAGGGTTTGTCAGCGCGTGACTATTTGCTCAAGCTGTCTCGCTCAGTCAGGTTTGCACAGTCACCACCAGCCCAGTTTACAACCACATTCTGTTGCTTGAATTTTTCCCAGATTGACTGAAGCCTATAGTGAAATTGTAGCAAACACTTTTGCTATAGTTACAGAAAAATGTGTAGCCGCTACAGCCGGTAGCTACGTTTCAAACAGCTGTAGCCGCTACAGCCGGTAGCTACATTTCAAACAGCTGTAGCCGCTACAGCCGGTAGCTACATTTCAAACAGCTGTAGCCGGTAGCTACATTTCGTACAGCTGTAGCCGCTACAGCCGGTAGCTACATTTCGTACAGCTGTAGCCGCTACAGCCGGTAGCTACATTTCGTACAGCTGTAGCCGGTAGCTACATTTCGTACAGCTGTAGCCGGTAGCTACATTTCGTACAGCTGTAGCCGGTAGCTACATTTCGTACAGCTGTAGCCGGTAGCTACATTTCGTACAGCTGTAGCCGCTACAGCCGGTAGCTACATTTCGTACAGCTGTAGCCGCTACAGCCGGTAGCTACATTTCGTACAGCTGTAGCCGCTACAGCCGGTAGCTACATTTCGTACAGCTGTAGCCGGTAGCTACATTTCGTACAGCTGTAGCCGGTAGCTACATTTCGTACAGCTGTAGCCGGTAGCTACGTTTCAAACAGCTGTAGCCGCTACAGCCGGTAGCTACATTTCAAACAGCTGTAGCCGCTACAGCCGGTAGCTACATTTCAAACAGCTGTAGCCGGTAGCTACATTTCGTACAGCTGTAGCCGCTACAGCCGGTAGCTACATTTCGTACAGCTGTAGCCGCTACAGCCGGTAGCTACATTTCGTACAGCTGTAGCCGGTAGCTACATTTCGTACAGCTGTAGCCGGTAGCTACATTTCGTACAGCTGTAGCCGGTAGCTACATTTCGTACAGCTGTAGCCGGTAGCTACATTTCGTACAGCTGTAGCCGGTAGCTACATTTCGTACAGCTGTAGCCGCTACAGCCGGTAGCTACATTTCGTACAGCTGTAGCCGCTACAGCCGGTAGCTACATTTCGTACAGCTGTAGCCGGTAGCTACATTTCGTACAGCTGTAGCCGGTAGCTACATTTCGTACAGCTGTAGCCGGTAGCTACATTTCGTACAGCTGTAGCCGGTAGCTACATTTCGTACAGCTGTAGCCGGTAGCTACATTTCGTACAGCTGTAGCCGGTAGCTACATTTCGTACAGCTGTAGCCGGTAGCTACATTTCGTACAGCTGTAGCCGGTAGCTACATTTCGTACAGCTGTAGCCGCTACAGCCGGTAGCTACATTTCGTACAGCTGTAGCCGCTACAGCCGGTAGCTACATTTCGTACAGCTGTACCTGCTACAGCCGGTAGCTACATTTCGTACAGCTGTACCTGCTACAGCCGGTAGCTACATTTCAAACAGCTGTAATGACATTTCATACAGCTTGTAACCACTAGCGTAGAGTCCACTAATAGTTTTGCTACAAAAGACATTTGATAAGGGAGGGTATCACCTGGGACCGTGTATGGCAATTAAACAGCAAGTTAGGCTGACTTGCAGCAGTCTCCTGAGTCTGAGACAAGATAATTTAATGTACAATTGGAAATGTATTAAATAAACAAACCAAAGTAATTTCCAGCTCCCAACCCACACCATCAAACAGTCACCGAGTGAGTGACCATTACCCAACACAAATAAAGTCCATGGGCTGTTTTGTAGCTTTTAGTCAACAAGTTGGTGGTAGCACAGTTCACATAGAAGGTTTCTGCAATAGTAGTCTTGCGATGGAGAAGCAGAAGGTGGCCAGTGAGGCGGCTAATAGTGAGGTTGAGTGAAGCAGGAACGATGTACCAAGAGACTTAAGAAGTCCCAGCTTCAGCCACGCAGAACCGCCTAGGGCCTATAAAACCTCCTTCTGCATAAAAAGGAAGACTGAGTCTAAAACCAACGGCAATTAGTCCTTTCGTTTAACATGGCTTCAACATAGCATTAGCACAGTTTTAGCATTAGCACAGTTTTAGCATCAGCACAGCATCAGCACAGCATCAGCACAGCCTACTGTACACAAACCTTAAAATCACCAGTACAATCTTAAGTAAAAGAACCAAAAACACTTACAACAGGCAGCAAACCCACAGTTTCCTGTTAAGGAGACAATCCGCATAGAGGATGTGCCACCTGAACACAATTCCCTCAATACCACCTACTTGGCTTCTTCTACTTATACACAGCCCAAGGGAGCCTCTCTAATGACCCCATGAGGATGGGAAGAGGAACTGGAGCAAGATGTACCTAGAGACCTACTGAATGATAACCAGTTTGGTTAAAAGCTGTAGCTGCTACAGCCGGTAACTACATTTCATACAGCTGTAGCTGATACAGCCGGTAACTACATTTCGTACAGCTGTAGCTGCTACAGCCGGTAACTACATTTCATACAGCTGTAGCTGCTACAGCCGGTAACTACTATTCGTACAGCTGTAGCTGCTACTTGGTAACTACATTTCGTACAGCTGTAGCTGCTACTTGGTAACTACATTTCGTACAGCTGTAGCTGCTACAGCCGGTAACTACATTTCGTACAGCTGTAGCTGCGACAGCCGGTAACTACATTTCGTACAGCTGTAGCTGCTACAGCCGGTAACTACATTTCGTACAGCTGTAGCTGCTACAGCCGGTAACTACATTTCGTACAGCTGTAGCTGCTACAGCCGGTAACTATATTTCGTACAGCTGTAGCTGCTATAGTCGGTAACTATATTTCGTACAGCTGTAGCTGCTACAGTCGGTAACTATATTTCGTACAGCTGTAGCTGCTACAGCCGGTAACTACTATTCGTACAGCTGTAGCTGCTACTTGGTAACTACATTTCGTACAGCTGTAGCTGCTACAGCCGGTAACTACATTTCATACAGCTGTAGCTGCTACAGCCGGTAACTACTATTCGTACAGCTGTAGCTGCTACTTGGTAACTACATTTCGTACAGCTGTAGCTGCTACTTGGTAACTACATTTCGTACAGCTGTAGCTCTTACAGCCGGTAACTACATTTCGTACAGCTGTAGCTGCGACAGCCGGTAACTACATTTCGTACAGCTGTAGCTGCTACAGCCGGTAACTACATTTCGTACAGCTGTAGCTGCTACAGCCGGTAACTACATTTCGTACAGCTGTAGCTGGTAAAGCCGGTAAGTACATTTCGTACAGCTGTAGCTACTATAGTCGGTAACTATATTTCGTACAGCTGTAGCTGCTACAGTCGGTAACTATATTTCGTACAGCTGTAGCTGCTACAGCCGGTAACTACATTTCGTACAGCTGTAGCTGCTATAGTCGGTAACTATATTTCGCACAGCTGTAGCTGCTACAGTCGGTAACTATATTTCGTACAGCTGTAGCTGCTACAGTCGGTAACTACTATTCGTACAGCTGTAGCTGCTACAGCCGGTAACTACATTTCGTACAGCTGTAGCTGCTACTTGGTAACTACATTTCGTACAGCTGTAGCTGCGACAGCAGGAAACTACATTTCGTACAGCTGTAGCTGCTACAGCCGGCAACTACATTTCATACAGCTGTAGCTGCTACAGTCGGTAACTATATTTCGTACAGCTGTAGCTGCTACAGCCGGTAACTACATTTCGTACAGCTGTAGCTGCGACAGCCGGTAACTACATTTCGTACAGCTGTAGCTGCTACAGTCGGTAACTATATTTCGTACAGCTGTAGCTGCTACAGCTGGTAACTACATTTCGTACAGCTGTAGCTGCTACAGCCGGTAACTACATTTCGTACAGCTGTAGCTGCTACTTGGTAACTACATTTCGTACAGCTGTAGCTGCTACAGACGGTAACTACATTTCGTACAGCTGTAGCTAGGACAGCCGGTAACTACATTTCGTACAGCTGTAGCTGCTACAGCCGGTAACTACATTTCGTACAGCTGTAGCTGCTACAGCCGGTAACTACATTTCATACAGCTGTAGCTGCTACAGCCGGTAACTACTATTCGTACAGCTGTAGCTGCTACTTGGTAACTACATTTCGTACAGCTGTAGCTGCTACAGCCGGTAACTACATTTCGTACAGCTGTAGCTGCGACAGCCGGTAACTACATTTCGTACAGCTGTAGCTGCTACAGCCGGTAACTAAATTTCGTACAGCTGTAGCTGCTACAGCCGGTAACTACATTTCGTACAGCTGTAGCTGCTACAGCCGGTAACTACATTTCGTACAGCTGTAGCTGCTATAGTCGGTAACTATATTTCGTACAGCTGTAGCTGCTACAGTCGGTAACTATATTTCGTATAGCTGCAGCTGCTACAGCCGGTAATTACATTTCGTACAGCTGTAGCTGCTACTTGGTAACTACATTTCGTACAGCTGTAGCTGCGACAGCCGGTAACTACATTTCGTACAGCTGTAGCTGCGACAGCCGGTAAGTACATTTCGTACAGCTGTAGCTGCTACAGCCGGTAACTACATTTCGTACAGCTGTAGCTGCTACTTGGTAACTACATTTCGTACAGCTGTAGCTGCTACAGCCGGTAACTACATTTCGTACAGCTGTAGCTGCGACAGCCGGTAAGTACATTTCGTACAACTGTAGCTGCTACAGCCGGTAACTACATTTCGTACAGCTGTAGCTGCTACAGCCGGTAACTACATTTCATACAGCTGTAGCTGCTACAGCCGGTAACTACTATTCGTACAGCTTTAGCTGCTACTTGGTAACTACATTTCGTACAGCTGTAGCTGCTACTTGGTAACTACATTTCGTACAGCTGTAGCTGCTACAGCCTGTAACTACATTTCGTACAGCTGTAGCTGCGACAGCCGGTAAGTACATTTCGTACAGCTGTAGCGGCGACAGCCGGTAACTACATTTTGTACAGCTGTAGCTGCTACAGCCGGTAACTACATTTCGTACAGCTGTAGCTGCGACAGCCGGTAACTACATTTCGTACAGCTGTAGCTGCTACAGCCGGTAAATACATTTCGTACAGCTGTAGCTGCTACAGCCGGTAACTACATTTCGTACAGCTGTAGCTGCTACAGTCGGTAACTATATTTATTACAGCTGTAGCTGCTACAGCCGGTAACTACTATTCGTACAGCTGTAGCTGCTACTTGGTAACTATATTTCGTACAGCTGTAGCTGCTACAGCCGGTAACTATATTTCGTACAGCTGTAGCTGCTACAGCCGGTAACTACATTTCGTACAGCTGTAGCTGCTACAGTCGCTAACTACTATTCGTACAGCTGTAGCTGCTACTTGGTAACTACATTTTGTACAGCTGTAGCTGCTACTTGGTAACTACATTTCGTACAGCTGTAGCTGCGACAGCCGGTAACTACATTTCGTACAGCTGTAGCTGCGACAGCCGGTAAGTACATTTCGTACAGCTGTAGCTGCTACAGCCGGTAACTACATTTCGTACAGCTGTAGCTGCTACAGCCGGTAACTACATTTCGTACAGCTGTAGCTGCTACAGTCGGTAACTATATTTATTACAGCTGTAGCTGCTACAGCCGGTAAGTACATTTCTTGCAGCTGTAGCTGCGACAGCCGGTAAGTACATTTCGTACAGCTGTAGCTGCTACAGCCGGTAACTACATTTCGTACAGCTGTAGCTGCTACAGTCGGTAACTATATTTCGTACAGCTGTAGCTGCTACAGTCGGTAACTATATTTATTACAGCTGTAGCTGCTACAGCCGGTAACTACATTTCATACAGCTGTAGCTGCTACAGCCGGTAACTACTATTCGTACAGCTGTAGCTGCTACTTGTTAACTACATTTTGTACAGCTGTAGCTGCTACAGTCGGTAACTATATTTTGTACAGCTGTAGCTGCTACTTGGTAACTACATTTCGTACAGCTGTAGCTGCTACAGACGGTAACTACATTTCGTACAGCTGTAGCTAGGACAGCCGGTAACTACATTTCGTACAGCTGTAGCTGCTACAGCCGGTAACTACATTTCGTACAGCTGTAGCTGCTACAGCCGGTAACTACATTTCATACAGCTGTAGCTGCTACAGCCGGTAACTACTATTCGTACATCTGTAGCTGCTACTTGGTAACTACATTTCGTACAGCTGTAGCTGCTACAGCCGGTAACTACATTTCGTACAGCTGTAGCTGCGACAGCCGGTAACTACATTTCGTACAGCTGTAGCTGCTACAGCCGGTAACTAAATTTCGTACAGCTGTAGCTGCTACAGCCGGTAACTACATTTCGTACAGCTGTAGCTGCGACAGCCGGTAACTACATTTCGTACAGCTGTAGCTGCTATAGTCGGTAACTATATTTCGTACAGCTGTAGCTGCTACAGTCGGTAACTATATTTCGTATAGCTGCAGCTGCTACAGCCAGTAATTACATTTCGTACAGCTGTAGCTGCTTCAGTCGCTAACTACTATTCATACAGCTGTAGCTGCTACTTGGTAACTACATTTCGTACAGCTGTAGCTGCTACAGCCGGTAAGTACATTTCTTACAGCTGTAGCTGCGACAGCCGGTAAGTACATTTCGTACAGCTGTAGCTGCTACAGCCGGTAACTACATTTCGTACAGCTGTAGCTGCTACAGTCGGTAACTATATTTCGTACAGCTGTAGCTGCTACAGTCGGTAACTATATTTATTACAGCTGTAGCTGCTACAGCCTGTAACTACATTTCATACAGCTGTAGCTGCTACAGCCGGTAACTACTATTCGTACAGCTGTAGCTGCTACTTGTTAACTACATTTTGTACAGCTGTAGCTGCTACAGTCGGTAACTATATTTCGTACAGCTGTAGCTGCTACAGCCGGTAACTACATTTCATAAAGCTGTAGCTGCTACAGCCGGTAACTACTATTCGTACAGCTGTAGCTGCTACTTGGTAACTACATTTCGTACAGCTGTAGCTGCTACAGTCGCTAACTACTATTCGTACAGCTGTAGCTTCTACTTGGTAACTACATTTTGTACAGCTGTAGCTGCTACTTGGTAAGTACATTTCGTACAGCTGTAGCTGCGACAGCCGGTAACTTCATTTCGTACAGCTGTAGCTGCGACAGCCGGTAAGTACATTTCGTACAGCTGTAGCTGCTACAGCCGGTAACTATATTTCGTACAGCTGTAGCTGCTACAGCCGGTAACTACATTTTGTACAGCTGTAGCTGCTACAGCCGGTAACTACATTTCATTCAGCTGTAGCTGCTACAGTCAGTAAATATATTTCGTACAGCTGTAGCTGCTACAGTCGGTAACTATATTTATAACAGCTGTAGCTGCTACTTGGTAACTACATTTCGTACAGCTGTAGCTGCTACGTGGTAACTACATTTCGTACAGCTGTAGCTGCTACAGCCGGCAACTACATTTCATACAGCTGTAGCTGCTACAGCCGGTAACTACTATTCGTACAGCTGTAGCTGCTACTTGGTAACTACATTTCATACAGCTGTAGCTGTTACTTGGTAACTACATTTTGTACAGCAGTAGCTGCTACAGCCGGTAACTACATTTAGTACAGCTGTAGCTGCGACAGCCGGTAACTACATTTCGTAAAGCTGTAGCTGCTACAACCGGTAACTACATTTCGTACAGCTGTAGCTGCTACAGTCGGTAACTACATTTCGTACAGCTGTAGCTGCTATAGTCGGTAACTATATTTCGTACAGCTGTAGCTGCTACAGTCGGTAACTATATTTCGTACAGCTGTAGCTGCTACAGCCGGTAACTACATTTCGTACAGCTGTAGCTGCTACAGTCGGTAACTACTATTCGTACAGCTGTAGCTGCTACTTGGTAACTACATTTCGTACAGCTGTAGCTGCTACTTGGTAACTACATTTCGTACAGCTGTAGCTGCTACAGCCGGTAACTACATTTCGTACAGCTGTAGCTGCGACAGCCGGTAAGTACATTTCGTACAACTGTAGCTGCTACAGCCGGAAACTACATTTCGTACAGCTGTAGCTGCTACAGCCGGTAACTACATTACGTACAGCTGTAGCTGCTACAGTCGGTAACTATATTTATTACAGCTGTAGCTGCTACAGCCGGTAACTACATTTCGTACAGCTGTAGCTGCTACAGCCGGTAACTACATTTCGTACAGGTGTAGCTGCTACAGTCGGTTACTACATTTCGTACAGCTGTAGCTGCTATAGTCGGTAACTACATTTCGTACAGCTGTAGCTGCTACAGTCGGTTACTACATTTCGTACAGCTGTAGCTGCTATAGTCGGTAACTATATTTCGTACAGCTGTAGCTGCTACAGTCGGTAACTATATTTCGTACAGCTGTAGCTGCTACAGTCGGTAACTACATTTCGTACAGCTTTAGCTGCTATAGTCGGTAACTATATTTCGGACAGCTGTAGCTGCTACAGACGGTAACTATATTTCGTACAGCTGTAGCTGCTACAGCCGGTAACTACATTTCGTACAGCTGTAGCTGCTACAGTCGGTAACTACTATTCGTACAGCTGTAGCTGCTACTTGGTAACTACATTTCGTACAGCTGTAGCTGCTACAGTCGGTAACTACTATTCGTACAGCTGTAGCTGAGACAGCCGGTAAGTTCATTTCGTACAAGTGTAGCTGCTACAGCCGGTAACTACATTTCGTACAGCTGTAGCTGCTACAGCCGGTAACTACATTTCGTACAGCTGTAGCTGCTACAGTCGGTAACTATATTTCGTACAGCTGTAGCTGCTACAGCCGGTAACTACATTTCGTACAGCTGTAGCTGCTACAGCCGGTAACTACATTTCGTACAGCTGTAGCTGCTACTTGGTAACTACATTTCGTACAGCTGTAGCTGCGACAGCCGGTAACTACATTTCGTACAGCTGTAGCTGCTACAGTCGCTAACTACTATTCGTACAGCTGTAGCTTCTACTTGGTAACTACATTTTGTACAGCTGTAGCTGCTACTTGGTAAGTACATTTCGTACAGCTGTAGCTGCGACAGCCGGTAACTTCATTTCGTACAGCTGTAGCTGCGACAGCCGGTAAGTACATTTCGTACAGCTGTAGCTGCTACAGCCGGTAACTACATTTCGTACAGCTGTAGCTGCTACAGCCGGTAACTACATTTTGTACAGCTGTAGCTGCTACAGCCGGTAACTACATTTCGTACAGCTGTAGCTGCTACAGTCAGTAAATATATTTCGTACAGCTGTAGCTGCTACAGTCGGTAACTATATTTATAACAGCTGTAGCTGCTACTTGGTAACTACATTTCGTACAGCTGTAGCTGCTACGTGGTAACTACATTTCGTACAGCTGTAGCTGCTACAGCCGGCAACTACATTTCATACAGCTGTAGCTGCTACAGCCGGTAACTACTATTCGTACAGCTGTAGCTGCTACTTGGTAACTACATTTCATACAGCTGTAGCTGTTACTTGGTAACTACATTTTGTACAGCAGTAGCTGCTACAGCCGGTAACTACATTTCGTACAGCTGTAGCTGCGACAGCCGGTAACTACATTTCGTACAGCTGTAGCTGCTACAGCCGGTAACTACATTTCGTACAGCTGTAGCTGCTACAGTCGGTAACTACATTTCGTACAGCTGTAGCTGCTATAGTCGGTAACTATATTTCGTACAGCTGTAGCTGCTACAGTCGGTAACTATATTTCGTACAGCTGTAGCTGCTACAGCCGGTAACTACATTTCGTACAGCTGTAGCTGCTACAGTCGGTAACTACTATTCGTACAGCTGTAGCTGCTACTTGGTAACTACATTTCGTACAGCTGTAGCTGCTACTTGGTAACTACATTTCGTACAGCTGTAGCTGCTACAGCCGGTAACTACATTTCGTACAGCTGTAGCTGCGACAGCCGGTAAGTACATTTCGTACAACTGTAGCTGCTACAGCCGGTAACTACATTTCGTACAGCTGTAGCTGCTACAGCCGGTAACTACATTTCGTACAGCTGTAGCTGCTACAGCCGGTAACTACATTTCGTACAGCTGTAGCTGCTACAGTCGGTAACTATATTTATTACAGCTGTAGCTGCTACAGCCGGTAACTACATTTCGTACAGCTGTAGCTGCTACAGCCGGTAACTACATTTCGTACAGCTGTAGCTGCTACAGTCGGTAACTACATTTCGTACAGCTGTAGCTGCTATAGTCGGTAACTATATTTCGTACAGCTGTAGCTGCTACAGTCGGTAACTATATTTCGTACAGCTGTAGCTGCTACAGTCGGTAACTACATTTCGTACAGCTGTAGCTGCTACTTGGTAACTACATTTCGTGCAGCTGTAGCTGCTACAGACGGTAACTATATTTCGTACAGCTGTAGCTGCTACTTGGTAACTACATTTCGTACAGCTGTAGCTGCTACAGTCGGTAACTACTATTCGTACAGCTGTAGCTGCGACAGCCGGTAAGTTCATTTCGTACAAGTGTAGCTGCTACAGCCGGTAACTACATTTCGTACAGCTGTAGCTGCTACAGCCGGTAACTACATTTCGTACAGCTGTAGCTGCTACAGTCGGTAACTATATTTCGTACAGCTGTAGCTGCTACAGCCGGTAACTACATTTCGTACAGCTGTAGCTGCTACAGCCGGTAACTACATTTCGTACAGCTGTAGCTGCTACAGTCGGTAACTATATTTCGTACAGCTGTAGCTGCTACAGCCGGTAACTACATTTCGTACAGCTGTAGCTGCTACAGTCGGTAACTATATTTCGTACAGCTGTAGATGCTACAGTCGGTAACTATATTTATTACAGCTGTAGATGCTACAGACGGTAACTAAATTTCGTACAGCTGTAGCTGCTACAGCCGGTAACTACATTTCGTACAGCTGTAGCTGCGACAGCCGGTAAGTACATTTCGTACAGCTGTAGCTGCTACAGCCGGTAACTACATTTCGTACAGCTGTAGCTGCTACTTGGTAACTACATTTCGTACAGCTGTAGCTGCTACTTGGTAACTACATTTCAGTACAGCTGTAGCTGCGACAGCCGGTAACTACATTTCGTACAGCTGTAGCTGCTACAGCCGGTAACTACATTTCGTACAGCTGTAGCTGCTACAGTCGGTTACTACATTTCGTACAGCTGTAGCTGCTATAGTCGGTAACTATATTTCGTACAGCTGTAGCTGCGACAGCCGGTAACTACATTTCGTACAGCTGTAGCTGCTATAGTCGGTAACTATATTTCGTACAGCTGTAGCTGCTACGGTCGGTAACTATATTTCGTACAGCTGTAGCTGCTACAGCCGGTAACTACATTTCGTACAGCTGTAGCTGCGACAGCCGGTAACTACTATTCGTACAGCTGTAGCTGCTACTTGGTAACTACATTTCGTACAGCTGTAGCTGCTACAGTCGGTAACTACTATTCGTACAGCTGTAGCTGCGACAGCCGGTAAGTTCATTTCGTACAAGTGTAGCTGCTACAGCCGGTAACTACATTTCGTACAGCTGTAGCTGCTACAGCCGGTAACTACATTTCGTACAGCTGTAGCTGCTACAGTCGGTAACTATATTTCGTACAGCTGTAGCTGCTACAGCCGGTAACTACATTTCGTACAGCTGTAGCTGCTACAGCCGGTAACTACATTTCGTACAGCTGTAGCTGCTACAGTCGGTAACTATATTTCGTACAGCTGTAGCTGCTACAGCCGGTAACTACATTTCGTACAGCTGTAGCTGCTACAGTCGGTAACTATATTTCGTACAGCTGTAGATGCTACAGTCGGTAACTATATTTATTACATCTGTAGATGCTACAGCCGGTAACTAAATTTCGTACAGCTGTAGCTGCTACAGCCGGTAACTACATTTCGTACAGCTGTAGCTGCGACAGCCGGTAAGTACATTTCGTACAGCTGTAGCTGCTACAGCCGGTAACTACATTTCGTACAGCTGTAGCTGCTACTTGGTAACTACATTTCGTACAGCTGTAGCTGCTACTTGGTAACTACATTTCAGTACAGCTGTAGCTGCTACAGCCGGTAACTACATTTCGTACAGCTGTAGCTGCGACAGCCGGTAACTACATTTTGTACAGCTGTAGCTGCTACAGCCGGTAACTACATTTCGTACAGCTGTAGCTGCTACAGTCGGTTACTACATTTCGTACAGCTGTAGCTGCTATAGTCGGTAACTATATTTCGTACAGCTGTAGCTGCTACGGTCGGTAACTATATTTCGTACAGCTGTAGCTGCTACAGCCGGTAACTACATTTCGTACAGCTGTAGCTGCGACAGCCGGTAACTACATTTCGTACAGCTGTAGCTGCTACAGTCGGTAACTATATTTCGTACAGCTGTAGCTGCTACAGCCGGTAACTACATTTCGTACAGCTGTAGCTGCTACAGCCGGTAACTACATTTCGTACAGCTGTAGCTGCTACTTGGTAACTACATTTCGTACAGCTGTAGCTGCGACAGCCGGTAACTACATTTCGTACAGCTGTAGCTGCTACAGTCGCTAACTACTATTCGTACAGCTGTAGCTTCTACTTGGTAACTACATTTTGTACAGCTGTAGCTGCTACTTGGTAAGTACATTTCGTACAGCTGTAGCTGCGACAGCCGGTAACTTCATTTCGTACAGCTGTAGCTGCGACAGCCGGTAAGTACATTTCGTACAGCTGTAGCTGCTACAGCCGGTAACTACATTTCGTACAGCTGTAGCTGCTACAGCCGGTAACTACATTTTGTACAGCTGTAGCTGCTACAGCCGGTAACTACATTTCGTACAGCTGTAGCTGCTACAGTCGGTAAATATATTTCGTACAGCTGTAGCTGCTACAGTCGGTAACTATATTTATTACAGCTGTAGCTGCTACTTGGTAACTACATTTTGTACAGCTGTAGCTGCTACGTGGTAACTACATTTCGTACAGCTGTAGCTGCTACAGCCGGCAACTACATTTCATACAGCTGTAGCTGCTACAGCCGGTAACTACTATTCGTACAGCTGTAGCTGCTACTTGGTAACTACATTTCGTACAGCTGTAGCTGTTACTTGGTAACTACATTTTGTACAGCAGTAGCTGCTACAGCCGGTAACTACATTTCGTACAGCTGTAGCTGCGACAGCCGGTAACTACATTTCGTACAGCTGTAGCTGCTACAGCCGGTAACTACATTTCGTACAGCTGTAGCTGCTACAGTCGGTAACTACATTTCGTACAGCTGTAGCTGCTATAGTCGGTAACTATATTTCGTACAGCTGTAGCTGCTACAGTCGGTAACTATATTTCGTACAGCTGTAGCTGCTACAGCCGGTAACTACATTTCGTACAGCTGTAGCTGCTACAGTCGGTAACTACTATTCGTACAGCTGTAGCTGCTACTTGGTAACTACATTTCGTACAGCTGTAGCTGCTACTTGGTAACTACATTTCGTACAGCTGTAGCTGCTACAGCCGGTAACTACATTTCGTACAGCTGTAGCTGCGACAGCCGGTAAGTACATTTCGTACAACTGTAGCTGCTACAGCCGGTAACTACATTTCGTACAGCTGTAGCTGCTACAGCCGGTAACTACATTTCGTACAGCTGTAGCTGCTACAGCCGGTAACTATATTTCGTACAGCTGTAGCTGCTACAGTCGGTAACTATATTTATTACAGCTGTAGCTGCTACAGCCGGTAACTACATTTCGTACAGCTGTAGCTGCTACAGCCGGTAACTACATTTCGTACAGCTGTAGCTGCTACAGTCGGTAACTACATTTCGTACAGCTGTAGCTGCTATAGTCGGTAACTATATTTCGTACAGCTGTAGCTGCTACAGTCGGTAACTATATTTCGTACAGCTGTAGCTGCTACAGTCGGTAACTACATTTCGTACAGCTGTAGCTGCTACTTGGTAACTACATTTCGTGCAGCTGTAGCTGCTACAGACGGTAACTATATTTCGTACAGCTGTAGCTGCTACTTGGTAACTACATTTCGTACAGCTGTAGCTGCTACAGTCGGTAACTACTATTCGTACAGCTGTAGCTGCGACAGCCGGTAAGTTCATTTCGTACAAGTGTAGCTGCTACAGCCGGTAACTACATTTCGTACAGCTGTAGCTGCTACAGCCGGTAACTACATTTCGTACAGCTGTAGCTGCTACAGTCGGTAACTATATTTCGTACAGCTGTAGCTGCTACAGCCGGTAACTACATTTCGTACAGCTGTAGCTGCTACAGCCGGTAACTACATTTCGTACAGCTGTAGCTGCTACAGTCGGTAACTATATTTCGTACAGCTGTAGCTGCTACAGCCGGTAACTACATTTCGTACAGCTGTAGCTGCTACAGTCGGTAACTATATTTCGTACAGCTGTAGATGCTACAGTCGGTAACTATATTTATTACAGCTGTAGATGCTACAGCCGGTAACTAAATTTCGTACAGCTGTAGCTGCTACAGCCGGTAACTACATTTCGTACAGCTGTAGCTGCGACAGCCGGTAACTATATTTCGTACAGCTGTAGCTGCTACAGCCGGTAACTACATTTCGTACAGCTGTAGCTGCTACTTGGTAACTACATTTCGTACAGCTGTAGCTGCTACTTGGTAACTACATTTCGTACAGCTGTAGCTGCGACAGCCGGTAACTACATTTTGTACAGCTGTAGCTGCTACAGCCGGTAACTACATTTCGTACAGCTGTAGCTGCTACAGTCGGTTACTACATTTCGTACAGCTGTAGCTGCTATAGTCGGTAACTATATTTCGTACAGCTGTAGCTGCGACAGCCGGTAACTACATTTCGTACAGCTGTAGCTGCTATAGTCGGTAACTATATTTCGTACAGCTGTAGCTGCTACGGTCGGTAACTATATTTCGTACAGCTGTAGCTGCTACAGCCGGTAACTACATTTCGTACAGCTGTAGCTGCGACAGCCGGTAACTACTATTCGTACAGCTGTAGCTGCTACTTGGTAACTACATTTCGTACAGCTGTAGCTGCTACAGTCGGTAACTACTATTCGTACAGCTGTAGCTGCGACAGCCGGTAAGTTCATTTCGTACAAGTGTAGCTGCTACAGCCGGTAACTACATTTCGTACAGCTGTAGCTGCTACAGCCGGTAACTACATTTCGTACAGCTGTAGCTGCTACAGTCGGTAACTATATTTCGTACAGCTGTAGCTGCTACAGCCGGTAACTACATTTCGTACAGCTGTAGCTGCTACAGCCGGTAACTACATTTCGTACAGCTGTAGCTGCTACAGTCGGTAACTATATTTCGTACAGCTGTAGCTGCTACAGCCGGTAACTACATTTCGTACAGCTGTAGCTGCTACAGTCGGTAACTATATTTCGTACAGCTGTAGATGCTACAGTCGGTAACTATATTTATTACAGCTGTAGATGCTACAGCCGGTAACTAAATTTCGTACAGCTGTAGCTGCTACAGCCGGTAACTACATTTCGTACAGCTGTAGCTGCGACAGCCGGTAAGTACATTTCGTACAGCTGTAGCTGCTACAGCCGGTAACTACATTTCGTACAGCTGTAGCTGCTACTTGGTAACTACATTTCGTACAGCTGTAGCTGCTACTTGGTAACTACATTTCGTACAGCTGTAGCTGCTACAGTCGGTAACTACATTTCGTACAGCTGTAGCTGCGACAGCCGGTAACTACATTTCGTACAGCTGTAGCTGCTACAGCCGGTAACTACATTTCGTACAGCTGTAGCTGCTACAGCCGGTAACTACATTTCGTACAGCTGTAGCTGCTACAGCCGGTAACTACATTTCGTACAGCTGTAGCTGCTACAGCCGGTAACTACATTTCGTACAGCTGTAGCTGCTACAGTCGGTAACTATATTTCGTACAGCTGTAGCTGCTACGGTC